>NC_134483.1:58473832-58773832 GCF_040206685.1 Ascaphus truei | reverse complement strand
ACTAGGGGGGGGCTAGGTGGCGAGTAGATTTTTTTTGTTCGGCGAGTAGATTTTTGGGTGATTTGTCGACCAATATATATATATATATATATATATATATATATATTGGTCGACAAATCACCCAAAAATCTACTACTATATATATATAGTTATGGTGGGTAAAAAAGGGGTATTTTTTCCCATTTTAAAATGTAAACAAAAACATTAAAATTAGTGATCTCTCTCTCGATCTCTCTTGCTCTCTCGATCTCTCTCTCTCTCTCTCCTGATGAGACCCATTAAGGTCGAAATGGCTGTCTGTGGGTGTACTGGCTATGCATCTTAACTCAGGCTGTGCTCAAAGCTGTGAAGCGCAGCAAGCATAAGCTTACAGGGGACCATGTTATATGGTTTTGAAGCAAAAGGTGGCACTATGGTGCATGTCATTTCCCAGAATCCCTTGTTGCCCATTTCGACCTTAATGGGTCTCATCAGTGTGGGATTGGTTATACTGGCTTTGCAAAATGAAGCTTAGGGGAGAATATATATATATATATATATATGCAAATACAACTGTATGCTCATCTGCATGTCTTAGGCAGGTCTGCAACCCCGCCTTTCCCCATTATCACCCAGCATACAGCACTTCCACTGCAGCAAGGGATTCTGGGAAATGACATGCAAATGAGCACACAGTGTAATTTTTTGCCTCAATAACCATTTTTAACATGGTTCCCTATAGGCTTAAGCTTGCTGCATGGTCACAGCTTTGAGCACAGCCAGCGTTAAGGTGCATACCCAGAAAACCACCCACAGACAGCTGTTTCGACCTTGATGGGTCTCATCAGTGTGGGGTTGATTTTAACTGGATATGCAAAAGAGGCTAAGGGATAGGCTATACCATAATACTGAGTTAAGTTATGGTGAGTAAAAAAAGTGACAAAAACCCTCCACAGGAAAGCAAATATGCAAATACCACTGTATGCTCATCTGCATGTCTTAGGCAGGTCTGCAACCCCGCCTTTCCCCATTATCACCCAGCATACAGCACTTCCACTGCAGCAAGGGATTCTGGGAAATTACATGCAAATGAGCACACAGTGTCACTATTTGCCTCAATAACCATTTTTAACATAGTTCCCTATAGGCTTAAGCTTGCTGCATGGTCACAGCTTTGAGCACAGCCAGGGTTAAGGTGCATTCCCAGAAAACCACCCACAGACAGCTGTTTCGACCTATATATATATATATATATACATTTTGATAAAAATCTCATGACTAATTTTAATGTTTTTGTTTACATTTAAAAACGGGGAAAAAAGAAATAAATAATGAAATGCTAATGTCACAACAATATGGAGAAAAACAAAGAAGACCTGTAGCAGTAGGTCAGGAAGGTCAGTTTTATTGTATGCTGCCTAGAACATGGGTTCGTTCATACAGTGTATTACAGAAGCAGATTATCAAAGTCAACCTAATTGTCTGTGTGATTTGTTAGTAGAACTCTACTCAAAATTATTTCAGCATCCTATATGATTTGTGTAATTTATTGCCTGGTTTAAAATACCTCTACCTACTCACCATTTTACATGTTTCTCTGGCCGACTGTAATAAGGGTTACTTGGCCACTGTAGTATTTTCATGTCCCCTTATCTCTTTAAAGACTAGCCTATTTAGGCACCCTTCTGTTTATAACAAATACAGTATCATTAAATAATGTTTTATTCGTTTCAACTGCATCTGGTTGGTTCTATTCTATGCAAATAGTAGAATGTTTGGGAATCCATACTTAATTTTAGTTTAACGCCATCCAGCTTCAGTGCATGGCCTATTTTTCTAACCCTTCTACCAATCGGGAAAATACTTCTCTTTACTTTGTTTGCTTAAGCTATTTGAAAGTCTTAAACCTTTTTCCATGGCACGTTTGTGTAGCATCTTAATTCTGTAATGTTATTTTTAGAAATTAATGTTGTTGTCGGCTGTTACAGTAAACCAAGTCTTTTAACACATTTATTTTTTTGGGATCAGTCAATAGGCAAAACAACGCAATGAAATAAAATGGAGTTTATTTGAATAAAACCTTGGAAACACAACAAAACACAAAATACCTATCACAAAATACAGAAACCTCACACTTCCTGGGAGCCTGGGGGCTGAAATCTACCTTTCCTAGGTGCAGGGCGCCCGCTTGCAAGGGCTTACCCTGATTGGAACCTTGTTTAGGATGTCCTGGACTGAGATTCAGCAGAAACTCCTGACCGGGACTTAGTCCCAATACTCCTTGAACTGTTTTCGGCAAGAAAACCTGAACGAGATCGCTACGTTCGATTTGTAGAACTTGGCCGCAAAAGACGGGACATACAGTAAGCCACGGGATGGATGGTCTGGTTCTCTGACTGGGGCATCTCCTTACATACCTTCCACTGAACTATCTTCAGCATGGAAGTAGGAGAAGCGACCAATCAGAGCAAGGGAAATTTTCCCACCAGCCAATAGAAACGGGCTCATCTCTAGGCTGACGTCAGAAGAGGAGTCGTGCGAAGCGGCTCAAAAAGCCGGATGGGTGGAAAATATGGATTAGCCTACGCTCGCCATCTTTCCCCAACTAACCCAATGCCCCATCTCTGGTCAGGCTCCAACAAGTCTGGCAGATACAAAAGGTATCTCCACAGGATGCCCTTTGTTCTCCAGACCTGGGCAATCGCCCATCCCTGCTCACCAAACAGTTTTCTTACCGTTATTATCTATTGCAAATCGCATTTTAGATATTGCTTGTAAAAAAAGTGACATACTGCCCAATTTTGTATGTAGTTGCTTGACAAGCGAAATGAGCTGAAGGTATGATTTCCCTCCATAGCCTGAAATAGGGTTTTTGCATGGTGGTGGTTGTGCAGATGTGCCACGATTCAACTTAACCCTGCACGTCACATGGAGCGGGTTGAGCGTGGCCAAGTACAGTGAAAATGGAATTTCCCATAAGGATTAACACAGCTGGGGTCCCTGCATCTGAATGGGGCTCCCGCTGTGTTAAAATCCTACCAGGCCGCCACCAGTCTGTAAGAGCTGCGCAGAGAGAGCAGAGAGACATGGGCTCTCTGTGTGCATCTCCCTGTACAGCTCTTATAAGCGATCGCTCTGCTTTTATTTTTAGTACATAGGATTAAGCAGGCAGTCTCCGGACCTGAAATTAATGTGGTTCATCTCCGGAGACACCCTTGCTTCAATCCTATGTAATAAAAATAAAATAAAAGCAGAGCTTCATTACCTTAGTGTCTAAACGCTAAGGAAGGGGATAACCACCAGTACCCGCTTTGTTGATGGTAAAAATGTGTTTACCCCTCCTGCAACTCATCTGGGAGGCCTAACCATCCACACCGGGGCAAATATCCCCATCACTCACCCCCTCTACCACCAACAACACACACAGGAATGGGCAATGGCCCTATTAGTCAAATATGGCTAATAACACTTTTGTCCATTCAAATACAGTACAGTGCAATTAAATATAATACAAATTACAATACAATCAAAATAAACACTTTTTTGTTATAAATGTGTTAGGAAGCGGAGATAATGATCATTTGCAATCTAGTTGGTTTCTGCTTAGTAATTTTTCCATGTTTTAGTGTTTAGTAAAATGTATTGCATCAAAGCAAAATGTACATATTGTTAAAGTAGTTTGTATTTAATGTTTTTTTTTTTTTTTACAGAAACGAACAATCAGAAAATCTGAAGATTCTAAACCTAAACCTAAAAAAGAATCAGACCTTGTACGAGAGAGAATAATTAGACGAGCAGCTTTGGAGTTTGAAGATGGCATGTATGGTATCCTTAATTAAAAATGAAGGGTCTTTATAAGATCAAATGTTATTACTTCTTTTAGTTTTATAAAGCTTTAACATGCTTTATACTGTAGATTTGAAAAAGTTATTTGCGTCACTTTAAATGCCTTTGCTTTTAACGGATTGTTTTTACAACAAATTTAATTAATCAATCTTTTAGCTACTAAGTTGTTCTGATCCAACCTGTTTGAGTAATATTGTTTCTATGATTTAACCTTAACAAACATATTGCAGCAAATTTAGGCATCGGTATTCCAATGTTGGCAAGCAACTACATCAAGAAAGACATAACAGTCCACCTTCAGAGTGAAAATGGAGTACTTGGGCTGGTAAGTCATTTCTCCAATATTATTACAGTAACGTGCTCGTAGCCTAGAAAAATTAGAACTTGGTACGCATATAAAAATATGCAAAAGAGAAAAGCATTTGGCTGCTGTCGTCTGGTGTAAATCATAGGCTCCGTTTTATGGCTTGTTTCTCCCTGTTTAGTAATTCCTTCCGTCTACCCAAAGGATTTGCTAAATTCTGCACTGTACCTCTGACTTCCCTGGGGGGAACCTTGGTTATATTTTTGTCTCCCTCTTGATTAACGTTGTTTCCACCTATTCTCTGTCACTCCAGTTTTAGTGTATTTCCTATTTAGAATATTTTCTTTTCATTTTCTCCGGAAAAAAGTTTCATCCGGTGGGTTCCTCCTATTTTAGAAACAAAATGGGGGATAGGGGGGGAAGGGGAAAGGTGACTCTCGCATCAGCTTAATATATAGTATAATGATATAGTGACAAAGGTGCAATAGGGGATAAGGAGTAATTATAAAGTGAGAGACAAGAACACCCTTTTGAAAGCACTCATTGTAGTATATGATGAATAAATTTAATAAGTGATACTTTATTGATAATGGCTTAAAATATTAAGATGAACTGATAATAAACAACTAACACGGGTGACCTAACATATAAAACAAACCAACATGCTCAATACAAAAACTGAAACAAAGGGGAAATCCGTAACAAGCAATTACTTAATAGTAATAATATGGCTCGCAACTAATATAGAAGAGAACCCCTAGGTCCAGCACTAGAAAATGTTTAAAAAACCTGTAGATTCTAAACAGGTAGCAAGGGACTGACCATTATAATAACTGTAAATAAATTACATAAAATAGTTCCTCCTAAAGCCACAAATAGCATAGAGTACTCCCAAACCAATATGTCGGATAACACAATCAATATTGACTAGGTGCACAACTACTATAAAGGCAGCTAGAGTGCTTGGTCCAGGATAACAGCAAATCACTGCTAATTACCTAATTGTAAATTAAACATAAATATGATAGATCCTGATACATAGAGTGCATAAGAGCCCACAAAGTGTGTTGAAATGGCCCTGAGGCACGGATCTCATCCGTATCAAGTTATCACCTCCTAAATTAAAACTAAAAAAATGCACTTAAGTAACAAAAGGTTATAGATGAGGAACAGTCAAATTGAGAATCAAGGGATAGGGTGGAACCGCAAGTGTAACACACATACTAAAATCAGCAGCCAGCTACTGTGTAGATTAAATGTAGCGACACACGAGACACTCTGATATATGCACCAGCAGTATCTAAATCTGGAGGCTACTGTATTACTAGCGCCATCGTCATGGCGTAGTAAACAAATATAATGAGTAAACTTTAACTGAAGGTAATATCGAGCCCGTAATGGCCATTAACAGAGTGTGTGAGATTCAAAACTGCCTAATAGCAGCTTGCGGCTGAACTGGCACTCAGCAGTGCCTCTCACCCTCATCCCGGCATGAATGCGTCATGACGTCAGCCTGGTCCCGCCTCCCACCTGACGTACGTTTCGCGGAGGCGCTTTGTCAAATCTGGTGCACCACCTTTGACAAAGCGCCTCCGCGAAACGTACGTCAGGTGGGAGGCGGGACCAGGCTGACGTCATGACGCATTCATGCCGGGATGAGGGTGAGAGGCACTGCTGAGTGCCGGTTCAGCCGCAAGCTGCTATTAGGCAGTTTTGAATCTCACACACTCTGTTAATGGCCATTACGGGCTCGATATTACCTTCAGTTAAAGTTTACTCATTATATTTGTTTACTACGCCATGACGATGGCGCTAGTAATACAGTAGCCTCCAGATTTAGATACTGCTGGTGCATATATCAGAGTGTCTCGTGTGTCGCTACATTTAATCTACACAGTAGCTGGCTGCTGATTTTAGTATGTGTGTTACACTTGCGGTTCCACCCTATCCCTTGATTCTCAATTTGACTGTTCCTCATCTATTACCTTTTGTTACTTAAGTGCATTTTTTTAGTTTTAATTTAGGAGGTGATAACTTGATACGGATGAGATCCGTGCCTCAGGGCCATTTCAACACACTTTGTGGGCTCTTATGCACTCTATGTATCAGGATCTACCATGTTTATGTTTAATTTACAACTAGGTAATTAGCAGTGATTTGCTGTTATCCTGGACCAAGCACTCTAGGTACCTTTATAGTAGCTGTGCACCTAGTCAATATTGATTGTGTTATCTGACATATTGGTTTGGGAGTACTCTATGCTATTTGTGGCTTTAGGAGGAACATTTTTATGTCATTTATTTACAGTTATTATAATGGTCAGTCCCTTGCTACCTGATTAGAATGTACAGTTTTTTTTTTTTTTTTTTTTTTCAACTTAAATTTTTTTATTTTGTTCAGATAATAATATACATACAGTGAGTATGGTAACGGCAAAGTACAGGTTCGGCTTACTGTATGTGCTATTCCCGTTTGTGAGCGATTAGACATCTACAGACAGACTGGGTAAACGGACAGATGAACAGGGGGGGGCTCGGGCCAGGGGGTGGAAGGGGAGAACAATGGGGGGGATGGGGGTGCGGGGTAAGTTTCTCCTCTTGTGGTTCCGCCTCAGCCTCACCCTCACCTTCGCTGGTTCTCTGCGTCTGGGGAATCAATGTACAGGTTTTTTAAACATTTTCTAGTGCTGGACCTAGGGGTTCTCTTCTATATTAGTTGCGAGCCATATTATTACTATTAAGTAATTGCTTGTTACGGATTTCCCTTTTGTTTCAGTTTTTGTATTAAGCATGTTGGTTTCTTTTATATGTTAGGTCACCCGTGTTAGTTGTTTATTATCAATTCATCTTAATATTTTAAGCCATTATCAATAAAGTATCACTTATTACATTTATTCATCATATCATACTCAATGAGTGCTTTCAAAGGGGTGTTCTTGTCTCTCACTTTATAATTACTCATATTTAGAAGCATTTGAAATTCTCTTTAAAATATTTCTTTCTTACCTTGCCAGTGTGTGTTAAAAACCTTCTGTCATACTTTGTGTTTTGTATGTATTTCAGGCACTATGCTAGTTTACACAATTCAATGTCGTGTCAATATACATACAGTAGTTATACCTAAGCACTTATATATTTGCATCTGTCATTATGCTATTAGAAGAGAGTCACATATAATCATTCCTATTTGCAAGAGTAGTTTTTTCTTGAAAAAGTAACTGTCTGAGAAAGACTTTGCTGTGTGAAACGTCTTTGCTTCCAGTGATCTGCAGTAGCAAATGAGATTAAGTATGTTGTGGGGTTGAGAGGCTGAACTGTATCTTCACAGTCCTCTGAACCCAATTACTGGACTCCCTAAAGATAAACAGCTCTCAGTACTTTGCAACAAAGTGCATACACATCGCCAGCAGCCGTAGGGCATTCTTCTCCAGGCAGGGGCACAGGTTAGCAAAACCCACCACGCAGGAGGAGGAAAACTTAAGAGGGCTTCTACCACAAAGAGACAAGGCATAATCTTCTGAAGCATACAGCAGGACGGCTGCTGTACACACACACACTTAAAAAGTATTTTGTGTTCTACTCCTAAGCAATCAGCTCACCTGTGTTTCAGTTTACCGTGGCAGTTTCATAGAGTAATATACTGTACAGTAAATACCTGGCCTAGCCTTGCCTACAAATGCATGGATTGAGGAAGTTATTGGTGACAGAAACATTTCCCAGTCACAAGTAGAAATAAGTAGATTTGGTTTACTTTTGCTCTTTGTACAATGTGTAGAGTGATACTAAAATATTCTAGGGATAATTAATGGGCATAATGAGAGAAGCTGCAGGTGATAGAGTGTGGTATGTCTAGCATTGTGCTTGAAACGAGCTATGTATAATTTTATTTATATAACGCCACAGTTTACACAGCGCTTTACAAAATTACATTGCATGGTTAATAAAGTACAAACAATGGGGATAAGCACGACAGATAAATGATAACATAAGACAAAGGGAGGCCCTTCCCCAAAGAGTTTACAATCTAAACGTTACTTTATGTGAGGAAGCTTACGGACACATAGGAGTAAAAGTGCATTATTTAAAGTGCAGTCTAGGGAGACCACGGGCATCTGGTTGTGGAAGGAATGTGATGAGCTCCATCTCAGCAATGTTAAGCACTCTGTAATTTTTATTGGACTGCAAGTGTAAGGTCACGTGTAGATACTGTAAGTATAGTTGTATGTCATCAACATAGAGGTGATAGCTGAATCCAAAGGAGTCAATAAGATCACCCAGCGAGAGAGTGTATAGAGAGAATAGTAGGGGATCTGAAACAGAGTCTTGAGGTACTATACACCTACAGAGAGTTCCATAGAGGTAGTGGAGGAGTTTGAAAAAGAGTCACTGAAAAATCGGTGAGAAAGATAGGAGAAGAACCAGGAGAGGGCTGTGCCATGGATGACGAGAGTGTAAAATGTGTAAGAGGGTGGTCAGCAGGTTGAAACAAAGGAAAGGTCAAGAACAATAAAAATATAGGTCATTAGCTACCTTGGTGAGAGCGATTCTATTGAGTTTGCTGTGCAGAAGCCTGATTGGAGAGGGTCGTGTAGGTTAAGGGAGTTGAGAAAGTGAAGTATACTTAAACAAATTGTTTCTTTATGAAGTTTAGAGGAAAAAGGCAAGAGGGAGACATGGCGAAAGTTATAAGGGACGGTAGGGTCAAGGGTGTTATTCCTTACAATAAGATGAATAATAACATGTTTAAAATGAGATGAAAAAGAACCAGAACAAAGAGATAAATTAAAGATATCAGTGAGGATGGAGACCAGGGTAGAAGCGAGAGGTGTCAGGATGTGAGAGAAAATGGGAGAAAGGCTGCATGTGGTGGTGGTTGAGGAGAAGAGTAACAGAGGCACATCTTCCTCTGTACTTGGCAAAAAATGAGTCAAAGGCAGAATATGAAGGATTAGGAAGAAATTATGTGGAAGGGACAGAGGGAATTTCTCTGCAGATACAGTAGCTCCCACCTTGCCCATTGAAAGTTTTGTGGTGTAATGGAAGGAGTGGAGCGTGATGTACTGTATCAGGAGGTCCAAGTAAATTGTCAAAGACAGAGAAGAGGTGGCATGGGTTGCATTTATGCCTGTTTATAAAAGAGGTGAATTAGTTTTGTTTGGCAAGAAAAAGAGCAAATAATATTTGTTTTTGTGAAAGAAATCTGCCAGAGATTATGTCTTCCTCCAGAGGAATTCAGAACAAGTACAAGAGCGCAGAAAATGTATCTGCGTGTTTAGCCAGGGTTATGGGTCGGAGTCAACGAACTAGGGGGACGGGGGAAAGGGAACCCTCGCTACTGCTAATGTGTGAAACAATGAGGTGCTACTATCTGGGGTGTACTAAGAACATGGACAGGAGAGAAACAGAACCCCTTGGGAGAGCACTCAATAATGTACAAAATCACAGTATACTCTCAATGGAAATGGTCGTATGTGAAGTGAGGAATGAGTGATTTAAAATAAAGTTTAATAGGAGTAATAACTCAATTAAAATAGATATAGAACACTAAATATACAGGTGAATGAGACTCAAGTTGAGCCAAAAAGCGTAGCGAAATTAATATATACCGGATTGATGTGTGTATATTTGCTATCACCCTTGATGATATGTTCAGGGTTTAGCTAGATGGTAAATCGAGGTGGCCTCTGCCTGTGAAAAGGTAGCACAGGTACAACCTGGGTATATAGGGTTGTAGTAATTTAGCAACAGAAGGGGAGGTGAAAACACCAATGGTGGTATAGGTAATTACCCCTAGCTGAATTTGCAACAGGTGAACCAAATGCTAAATAGGCACTGCAGCTGTCTATGTGAGTGAGCTGTACTAGGGACTAAGATGATAGCTCTACAAATCCCATATTGTGACAATTCAGACAATAAAACCACTGTGAATATCAGTGATAATGGCTGTCACATATGTACACGTTTTGGATAGTAGGCAGACAACCCACAGTAGGTGAGTCTGTGAGTATGTGGAGAAACTCAAAAGGGGTTAAAAACTCCCAGCACAGCATACAACTGCTGGTAAACCAGTAGGCAAAAAATAAAAAAGAGAGAACAGTAGTACACACGTAGTGTCTACTTACACCTCGGTAGATAAGAATAACAGGCATCCGGTATAGGTAAAAAGCAGACCCAGTGGTAGCGCTAGAGTAATAAACACCTATTTGCTAATGCTGGGTGTTTACAGGCTTGCCACGGGTACTGCTGGTATATAATTCAGTGAGCGCAATGCATGTAAAGAGCCCCGTGTTAGGGAGCTAGTATGAGGCGGACGCGCTCCGATCACGAGCGTTAGTCCCGCCCCTTTGACGTGATGACGTCACTGCTGACGTACGTTTCGCAAAGGCATGCTTTTTCAAGGCTGGTAGGAGCGTGAGTGCTGCCCCCACCTTTTATTGGAGAGCGTGGGCTCTGATAGGTTAATCAGTATCCTATTCATGAAGAGCAGTTAAGTAGATAGCGTGGGCAGTGTTCTATTCTAAGTCCCTGCGCTGCAAGTTAGTAGTGGAAAGGTCCCCACTCAGACACTGATGCTAATGCAGAGTAAGTGTAATATACACTGTCTGTCTGTGCCTATTGAGTGTAGTAGCATGACCATTATCCTGCACTCTGCAAAGGGTTGTTTTTGGTGAGAACAATGAGGCTTTCACGGACCATATCGACATGTGGTACAGATTCATCGATGATGTGTTCTTGATGTGGAGGGGTTCCACAGACCTCCTCAAGACATTCATCGATGGTCTGAACCAGAATACGCACAACCTCAAACTCACATATGAGATTGGTCCCAATAAAATTAACTTTCTCGACCTCACCATACAAATCGAACCTACAGGGATGGTAAGCAGCGCTATCTATAGGAAGAGTACTGCTACTAACAGCATCCTCAGGGCTACAAGCCACCATCCACCTAACCTTATAAAAGGCATCCCTGTAGGGCAGTTCCTGCATATCAAGCGGAACTACACGAATAACCAAGAGTTCGAGACACAGGCCTCACTAATGAGAGATAGGTTCTTGGCTCGTGGCTATAGCAAAAATATGGTCCACAAGGCATACAAAAGAGCCAAGAACACGTCAAGACTAGACTTACTCAAAGACAAGGCGACTAACGGGTCCCCCAATACCATCAGGTTCATTGGTACCTATAATGAACAATGGCACCAAGCGAGGTGTGTCTTCAACAAACACTAGCACATCCTCAGAGCCGATGAGGACCTTAGGGAAGTACTTAAGACATACCCGGAGATGACCAGTCGCAGGTCCAAGAACCTACGCGACCGACTGGTGAAAAGCCATTTTGAGGCCCCAGTCAACAAAACCTGGCTTCCCAACAAACCTTCAGGCTGCTACAACTGTAGCAATTGCAAAGCTTGTTCTGTCATTGTGAACGCCAAAACGTTCAATAACTGGGATAACACATGCACTTTTAATATACGCAAGTTTATTAACTGTAGAACCTCAGGAGTCATATACATGGCAGAATGCATTTGCACAAAAAAATACGTAGGGAAGACCAGACGCCCATTCAGGATACGTGTCCTTGAGCACCTGGGTAGTATCAGGAACGGTATGGACACCCCGGTGGCTAGACATGTCAATGAACACCACCGGGGTGACCATACTGTACTTACCTTCAGGGGCATAGACCAATTCTCTATGGGAATTAGGAAGGGGAATTGGGACCAGGAATGATTGAAAATAGAGTCCCACTGGATTTATACACTCAAGACTCTTTTCCCAAATGGTCTGAATGAGGGCTTTGTCTTTAGCCCCTTCATATAGCCTTATGTGCAGCCTTGTCCCATTAAATACTGTGTATCATCTCTGACCCATTATAGGTCTTTGCTACTATGTACCTCCTATTGCGTCATGCCCATAAGCCTCTCCTCATGTACCAGCTGCCAATTTAGTTATTTACAGTGTAAGCCCTTTGCACAGTGCAGGATAATGGTCATGCTACTACACTCAATAGGCACAGACAGACAGTGTATATTACACTTACTCTGCATTAGCATCAGTGTCTGAGTGGGGACCTTTCCACTACTAACTTGCAGCGCAGGGACTTAGAATAGAACACTGCCCACGCTATCTACTTAACTGCTCTTCATGAATAGGATACTGAGTAACCTATCAGAGCCCACGCTCTCCAATAAAAGGTGGGGGCAGCACTCACGCTCCTACCAGCTTTGAAAAAGCATGCCTTTGCGAAACGTACATCGGCATTGACGTCATCACGTCAAAGGGGCAGGACTAACGCTCGTGATCGGAGCGCGTCCGCCTCATACTAGCTCCCTAACACGGGGCTCTTTACATGCATTGAGCTCACTGAATTATATACCAGCAGTACCCGTGGCAAGCCTGTAAACACCCAGCATTAGCAAGTAGGTGTTTATTACTCTAGCGCTACCACTGGGTCTGCTTTTTACCTATACCGGATGCCTGTTGTTCTTACCTACCGAGGTGTAAGTAGACACTACGTGTGTACTACTGTTCTCTCTTTTTTATTTTTTGCCTACTGGTTTACCAGCAGTTGTATGCTGTGCTGGGAGTTTTTAACCCCTGTTGGGTTTCTCCACATAGGTGAATCACCTACTGTGGGTTGTCTGCCTACTATCCAAAACGTGTACATATGTGACAGCCATTATCACTGATATTCACAGTGGTTTTATTGTCTGAATTGTCACAATATGGGATTTGTAGAGCTATCACCTTAGTCCCTAGTACAGCTCACTCACATAGACAGCTGCAGTGCCTATTTAGCATTTGGTTCACCTGTTGCAAATTCAGCTAGGGGTAATTACCTATACCACCATTGGTGTTTTCACCTCCCCTTCTGTTGCTAAATTACTACAACCCTATATACCCAGGTTGTACCTGTGCTACCTTTTCACAGGCTAGCTAAACCCTGAACATATCATCAAGGGTGATAGCAAATATACACACATCAATCCGGTATATATTAATTTCGCTACGCTTTTTGGCTCAAATTGAGTCTCATTCACCTGTATATTTAGTGTTCTATATCTATTTTAATTGAGTTATTACTCCTATTAAACTTTATTTTAAATCACTCATTCCTCACTTCACATATGACCATTTCCATTGAGAGTATACTGTGATTTTGTACATTATTGAGTGCTCTCCCAAGGGGTTCTGTTTCTCTCCTGTCCATGTTATGGGTTGGAGTGCCTGGAGTGTGGGCATGGAGGAGGCTCACACTGGTCAAGTGAGGAGGCTCTGATAAGACTGTTTGGGTATTGGAGCGAGGTGATAAAGAAAGCTTGGACTTTAGGCTGGATTCCAAGGACTGAAGGTCAATGGAACACAGGTTGGGAGCATAAGGCGAGGCTGGAGTGTGTGGAATGTGAGGGAAATTGAGATGAGGGTTATAGTCAGAGAGCGGGGAAGGAGAGATTAGGAAATTGGATACAGAACAGTATTTAGTAAAGCCTAAGTGCGTTCAAAGGCCCTTTGTATTGCATCAGAATTCAGTTACTGTTAAGGCTGCTACCGGGGTCGAGATCCTGGACAGCTAGAACTATTCCGGACCACTGGTCGGGCCCTACTCTGCTTGACAATGATCCCCTGTTTGACTGCTATCTCCTGTCCCCAACAGAAAACAAACCATTTGCTGTTGATGTTTGGTAGGTAAGGGAAACATAAGCCACCTGTGCTAATGCAGGCATACTGCTTCACCAGATGTTAAGGAACAGTAAAAGAACATGTAGAAGAGGGAGTCCTTAAGCTGAACAAAATAAAACAGAGAGAAAAGTAGACTAGATCAGGCGTGCACAAAGTTGGGGGAGCGGCTTTTACTAAGGTCTCGCGCTTCTCTGAAGGCTGTTAGAATAAAAGCGGGGGATTGTGTGAGGCCTCTAACTTTTTACTTACCTTGCCTTCCAGCGACGCGTCTCCATGGCAACACGGCGTCAAATGACGTCGCGGGGTCACGTGACGTCATGTTGCCATGGCAATGTGACGTCACATGACCCCACAACGTCATTTGATGCTGGAACTGTGCAGGGGGGGGGGAGCAGCGCGACACGGAGGCGCGAGGAGACAGGGGGGCGCATGAAGGAAACTTTGCGCACCCCTGGACTAGATACAGACATTTAATGAACACACAATCACTGCAAGCTCTAACCCCAGCACCCACCACATCAAAATATATATTTGTGTCAAAAGGAGTGCTACTGGGCGTGGCTAAATGTATACAACAAGAGACAAAAATACCCAATGCTGCATCCAATGTGACAGAAAACACATAGTAAAATAATTCTCTCTATGTCTTCTCAGAAGTAAGGGTAATTTAGTTAAACCCTTTGACCAAAGCGTTATAAGCTTGCAGCCACGTCACGCACGGCTACTATGCAGGTCCTAACACTACCTGTGAGTATTCTCATTTACCTCTACAGCGGAGGGAGTAAAGTCTCAATAGACCAGTCCTATACAGGTTCATGGAAAAACCTGCTACTTAAAAAGTGGGGAGTATTTTACCATGTATTTTCTGTTACTTTGGATGTACTGTAGCATTGAGTATTTTTGTCTTTTGTTATATACAGACATTTTTAGAAAAGCCTCATGAATATAAAGTACATCAAAAATATAGGCAGTCATCAGTAAAGCCAGAGCTCTCCGTGATCCTTCCTGGTTATGCCAACTGAAAAGAAAATCCAAAGGATAAGCTCACAGGCATTTATGGGGGTCAGAATAGCTGTAGCAGTAGTGAGTGGTGGTTAAACAGCTGAAGTAAGCACATTCCTGACAGCTAATAGCCTCCCACACTGAGCGGCCTTATACCCCACATATGTCAGCACTCTCCCATCCATTTTCAATTTTTAGCGACTTGGTGCTGGTGCTAGGACCTCATTTCCTATTGTTTTTATGTATTTTAATTTCTGCGCTTATCCTTACCTCCACATTGTACTGTGCAGTGGAATAAGTTAGCATATATACATACATATATAAATATACTATACATATACATATATACTGTACACGTTAACAGATAATAATAGTTTAGTGTTTTATGGATACTGTCACTTCCTTAGTGGACAAGGCTTTTTCCTTCTGAGATTCAAAAGTATTTGAGCAGCGTAAATAAAGTAAAGAGATAACATGTCATGAGCTAACTTAAAAACGTTGTACTGTAGGTCTAAAATGAGAATTAATTGGAATTCCATCCACTAGTACAAGTAGTTTTAGACCACAGAGGGGTTAAGCGTGCCAGCAGACTTATGTTGGTTCCTCAGAAAGAAATCATTATTACTATTGTACTGTCTACTAACTCGGAGATTCGCCAATTTGCCTTTGTCATTTTTGTTATATTTTTTGCTGCAGGGCCCATATCCTCTTGAAAATGAGGTGGATGCAGATTTAATCAATGCAGGTAATGAAACATACTGTATGTCTGTGATCATTTTTATTACTAAAAGAACAGTGCAATGGAGCCTATTAATTAAACTGCAAGGATGACATTACATGGAAACACATCTTGCCGTGTGTATTAAACAGTTCATGTTCAAGCTGTGTCAAAATTGTATTTGAAGTCCCTATTTGGTTCTGGTTGTGCAAATCCATGTAGTATGCAAATCCAGTTAAGAAAGCTCTAAAAATTAGATATTCACATTTAAGATTGCTTTTTGCAAGGCTAGCTAAATTATGTTTTTTTTTTTTACAAGATAGAGGGAAGTGTTCATTATACTGTAGTAATACCGCTCTTTCCTTAATTAGCTCTAAAAAAAATAAGTTGTGTCAAATAGAACACATTTGATGTGAAAGGTGCATGGCAATGAGCTGGTGTTTTGTAATGATCCTTTTGCATAGATAATAGTTAATGAATGTGAGTGCTGTTTGAGCTGAGCGTGGAGATAAATGCAGAAGGAATGTGGTGGGTAGTGTGCCTGTATGTCTTTATTTATATAACGAGCCCCTGATGAAGGTGCTTGTTTGCACCGAAACGTTGGATGCGACCATAACTTCTTTAAGTCATCAAATAACCTTTTTTGTTACCTTTTGACTTCTTATTTTTGATGTGCTTCACTTCATTTTTTTATTTTTATTTATATAGCGCCATCCATATACATAGCGCTTTATTGTATTGCTAGCATTGGTGACCGATTTATTTATATTGGTGTGTCAGTGAGCTTGGAGAGGGGAAAACAAGAAAAAAAAAGGGTGGGTGCGCCAAATGATTAAATCTTGAAATACTTGACTACCTCTTATAAATATAGTTAAAAAACCTTGCAGTAAATAAATATCAATAAAAAATACAAATGATTATAAAGTGACATGAACCATTCTGGAGCATGAAGGGTCTTGCATCAATAATATAAAAGTGTAAAAACAAATAAAGTGTGTAAAAAAAAACAAAACCCAAAAGATTTGCAGCTTCCTAAACAGGGGACCCCAGTCCTTGGTGTGAGAGATCAAGAAAAGAAAATAAAAATAGGGAAGCGCAGTCAAACGGGTGATGGCAGAATAACACCTTTATATTGAATTATAACACAAGATAATAAAACGCAATGAACAACAATTGTCAAAAGAATGTCAATAATAATTAGTGTCAATAGGATCTAATTCACTAATGAGAGGCGATCATAGCCAACTGCTGCTGAAAAAAAGTCAGAGGGATAACAACAGGTAGGAAATCCTGGTTCAAGTGCTAGCTGAATCCAATCACTAAGACAAGTGAGAGCACAGACCCTTGGCTCCTCCCTGACGAAGCCATTCATTGGTGAAACGCGTAGGAGGAGGAGCCAAGGGTCTGTGCTCTCACTTGCCTTAGTGATTGGATTCAATTCTATCCCCCCACGATCTGTGCACCCATCTGGGGCCGTCACTCTGGTCCCAGGACTTTTGATCTTGAACCAGGATTTCCTACCTGTTGTTATCCCTCTGACTTTTTTTCAGCAGCAGTTGGCTATGATCGCCTCTCATTAGTGAATTAGATCCTATTGACACTAATTATTATTGACATTCTTTAAAAAATTGTTGTTCATTGCTTGTTATTATCTTGTGTTATAATTCAATATAAAGGTGTTATTCTGCCATCACCCGTTTGACTGCGCTTCCCTATTTAAAAAAAATAAAAAAATTCTTAGCTTGGAGAGGGTACAGTGGATTCATTTATTTTGATTGTCTGGGCGTTGAGATTTTGTAGTAAACTTACCTTAGTGTCTGGTTTGTAGGAGATTTCAGTAGGTGTGGGTGTGTGAGAGTTCAATGCTTTCAACAAGCGTTTGGGAGCAGGACCACAGTTTTCCAGGGGTCCAGGACTATAGTTTCCGCTTCCCCCCCCCCTCTCAGTGTCAGCAGCCATATTAAACCTCCCCTCTCTCTCTCTCATACCCCATCTCTACTCTCCCTCTCTCCTTCCTACACCCCCATCTCTCCCTCCCACACCCCACTTCTCTCCCCCCAATACACATAACCCCTTCTGCAAATACACATAATAACCCCTCTTCACCAATACACAACTCCCCCTCCCCCATTAACATAATAGGCACACACACACACTTAACTTTAGAGGGGCCTCGGGTGCCGCGCCGATCAATTGGGCCGACTTCCGGGCAGGCTCAACTTCGGGTGCAGGGACGGGGCCTGTACAGGAGCTGTGAAGGGGGGGAACGGAGCTGTGAATGGGGGGAGGAACCTTAGCTGTGAAGGGGAACGGAGGTGTGAATGGGAGGGGGACCCAGCTGTGAAGGGGGGGGGGAAATCGGAGATGTGAATGGGGGGGGGGAGTGCAGCTGTGAACTGGGGGGGGGAATGGAGCTGTGCACGTGGGAGGGAAGCGGAGACAGAGGGGGAGCAGGAAAATCAAATCCTGGGCATCGCCGGGTATATCAGCTAGTCTATTATAAGGGAAGATGCCCATGAAGAGATTGGTAAATGTAGAGACTGGGTGAATTGACAATTACAGTGGAGGTAAAAGGACCGTAGGGAAAAAATGTTGATAGGGATCTGCTAAAAACTACCAAATATCTGTGAGATTGGGGAAGACAATACTTTTGCAAATGCAAAAGGCAATAAAACTGGGTCATGTTTCAATTATGGGGGATTTTATTTATCTGAATTTCTGGAGTAATGAGATTAGAAGTAAGGTTAAAGGAACCCAGTTTTGGATGTGTTAAAAGACAATTACATGACACAAATTATTAAAGAACCAACTAGAAATGGGCCATTACTGAACCTAGTAATGTCAAACAATGTACAAGTAACAAGAGATATTCAAGTGCGGCAAAATTTTGAAGTGAAACTTCTTTAGTGGCACCTATTCTGATGGGGCAAAATGGGAGAGATGGAGACGAAAATGAAACGGAAGTGACGTCACGGCTCCCCCTCCCCCCTCCCCCCACACACCTGCTGTCGCCGCCGGCGCCGCTCCTAACGGGCGTCGCTCTTCCCACACGGTGATCACATATGCGGCAGCCGGCGGCGATAGCCGCCGGCGCCGCTCCTAACGGCCGCCATTCTCCCCATATGTCCGCTGCAATGGCGCGCATTGCTAATGGAGATGACTGCGGACCTATGCGCATGCGCAGAAGCGGCTGGCAGCGGTGCCTTTCCGACACATGTAATCACCGCTGCCACTCCTAACGCTCCCCCACACCGGACGCCACGGCATGCAGACCCGGTGCCGGACCGCAGCCCGTTGAGATGCGGGTACTAATCAGTGGGAGCGGGGAATGCCGCGCATGGGAGGAGCTTGTTTCCACCGGTGACTGGAGGACCGGGCGCTTTGGTGGTAGGGTGGGAGGAGTCACGCGGCTGACGGAGTGAGACAGGGGGAGTGAGGAGAGAGGTGCAGGCTGATGGGGAGGGCGAGGTACAGAGGTAAAAGACCACACAGTACCTGACATGGAGAGCAGGGCAGTGAGTGCCGGGTCGAGCAGCCAGCAGAGGCCGTGGTACAGGTGAGCTGCAGCGGGAGCCCCCCGCATGGTGTCAGAGCTGAGAGGCTGTGCTGGGGTCGGTGTTGGTCTGTGCGGTCTGTGCCCGTTCTGTAACTCACACTGACACACAGCGCTCTGTGCACCTCACCCAGCAGCAGAGCCTGGCCGCCTCACTGCTATTGGCTGAGATCTGCTCGGGAGCACATGTCAGACACCTGTCATTGATCTGCAGCCTGCAACATGGGGACACACACTGACACACACAATGACACACACACACACACACAATGATACACACTGAATGACACACACTGACTGACACACACTGACTGACACACACTGACTGACTGACTGACACACACACACACACACTGACTGACACACACACACACTGACTGACACACACACACACAGACTGACTGACACACACACACAGACTGACTGACACACACACACAGACTGACTGACACACACACACAGACTGACTGACACACACACACTGACTGACACACACACTGACTCACACACACACACACACACTGACTGACACACATACACACACACACACACACACACACACTGACTGACACACACACACACTGACTGACACACACACACACACACTGACTGACACACACACACACTGACACACTGACAGACACACACTGACTGACAGACACACACACACACACACACACACAAAGACACTGACAGACGCACACACACTGACTGATGCACGCACGGACACACACTGACGCACACACACACACACTGACTGACGCGCACGCACACACACACTGATGCACACACACACACACACACTGACTGACTGACAGACGCACACACACACACAAAGACACTGACAGACGCACACACACTGACTGATGCACGCACGGACACACACTGACGCACACACACACACACACACACACACACACACATACTGACGCGCACGCACACACACACACTGATGCACACACACACACACACTGACTGACTGACAGACGCACACACACACACAAAGACACTGACAGACGCACACACACTGACTGACGCACGCACGCACACACTGACTGACGCACGCACACACACACACTGACTGACGCACACACACACACTGACTGACACACACACACACACTGACTGACGCACACACACACACACGCTCGCGCACACACAGACACACACAGACACAGACACACACACACTGACACACACACACACACAAAGACACTGACAGACGCACACACACACACACACTGACTGACGCACACACACACTGACACACCACACACTGACTGACGCACACACACACACACACACACACACACACTTACACACACACAGAATTCCCAGTTACTATAAATATAGAAGTGCAAATAGCTAAAACACGTGTTCTAAGTCAAACTTCTTTGCGTTTTGGCACTGAAATTGTATTTTTTATTAAATATATCATTCTTACAAATACAATTTCTGTGACAAAAGTCAAAGAAGTTTCACTTACTATGCGCGTGCACTCAGCACACACAGCTTTTTGTAAATGTAAGTGACCATAACATCGTCTTTAAAATAATTTACCATAAAGTGTATTATATGGGATCAACAAAGACAACAACATTTTAGAAAGGCAGATAGATTCTTTAAGGATTACTTTGGGATTCATTTTTTGCAGAAAAAAATATGGAAGATAAATGGGCAATCTTTAACATAGATGAGTACACTTACCAGTGTATACCCTTGGGTAACCCGTATTCAAGATACAAATCCAAACCAATGTGGTGATAGGGAAGAAATGGAAAGCAAGAGGTACAGTAAGCTGTTAGATTCGTGAAGTTAGAAGGAACAGAGGCATCATATCAAATATATACTGTAGGGTTGCCAAAGGGTTAGCAAAAACTGAAAATGAAAAAAGTATTACAATGGAAATTAGGATCAATCCTAAAAAGTTGTTTAAGTACATTGATAACACACAGCTTAGAAAATAGAATATATGACCCTACTGTATATACCAGTGTAAGTTGGACGGGCAAAGTACTGGGGAAAAGGAGATGGTGCAGGTATTTTATTACATACATTATTTGCTTCTGTATTGTCAGTAAGAAGGAAGAGTCCATTGTAAATATATTTAAAGAGAAAGCCAGAACCTCAGCTTCATAACATTTTGAAAAATAAAGCACCTGGCCGCAGTGACATTGTACTTAAGCGTTATTATGGAGCTCAATTCAGTCATAGCCAGACCATTATATTTAATATTCAAAGACTCAATTTGCACAGGCTCAGTACCACAAGATTTAAGTAAATGAGAGGTGGTGCCTATAGATATATATATATAAAAAGGGAGCTAGGTCACAACCGGGAATTAGACCTCTAAGCCTGACTTCAATAGTGGGGAAGTTACTTGAAGGTTTATTGAGGGATAATACTGCAATTCAGAAATACCTTTTGGATTTATTAGGGATGGGTCATGCCAAACTAACCTTACTAGATTCTTTGAGAAGGTATTGTAAGGTGAAATGTAGACAAATGAAATGCAGTTGATGTGGTCTAATTAGATTTTGCAAAGGCTTTGGATACAGTGCCCACTATGATGGTGTAAAAAATAAATGAAATTGGTACTGGTTAAAAATGTTGCACCTGGATTCGAAACTGGGTGAATAATTGGCAGCATCGAGTTTTTATAAATAGGACGTTTTCCTATTGGGCTAAAGTTGTAAATGGAATACCTCAAAGATCGGTACTGGGGCCACTGCTTTTTACCTTGTTTATTAATGAGCTTGAGGTTGGCATTGAGACAACACTAAATTATATAAGGTAGTAAAATCAGAGCAGGATGTATTTTCACTACAGAAGGACTTGGATCAACTGGAAGTTTGGCAGATGAGGTTAAATACAGATAAATGTGAAGTTAGGCACTTGGAGAGCAATAATAGGCAGTCTACATATAAACTATAAGGGCAAAATTAGGACAATCCTTGATGGAGAAGGATTTTGGAGTGCTTGTAGACAGGCTTATTAATAGTGCTCAATGTCAGGCAGTAGCTGCAAAGGCTAATAGGATGTTATCATGCATAAAATGTGGTATAGATGAAAGGGGAAGACAGCATAGTTTGCCACTGTATACATCTTCAGTTGGAGTACACCTTGAATATGTAGTGCAGTTTTGGGCAATGATCAATGAAAAAAGGCATGGGCAAAATGTGTAAAGAAGAGCAACCAAATTAATAAAGGAGATGGAATGTCTGCCATGAGGAAGATTATCCATATTAGGTTTGTTTAGTTCAGAAAGAGGAGTTTAATGTGGCAATCTAGTTTGCTTTTTGTTTTTTAATAGATGCCAAAGTCGCTTAGCTTTAAGGAAATGTAATTACCTAAAGCAGCCGATCGATCCAAATCTCCTGTGATTGATCGGCAAAGATCTTGCTTCCCGGGTTCACACTATGGCCGCCTATTTTAAAAGAGGAAGTGCTCTGCATTTGTATAAGCAACCCAAGGAAGCTTAATAGATTAATATTCATAAAAGAGGGCATAAAGAGTGAGGTAGGACGGAAAAAAAATGTAGTAAGTATTATTTAATATTAATCAACTGATTTGATCATATGATTTTTAATGCAAGCTTAAAAAACTGGATGTATTGAATGTATTGCCACTTTAAGAGGGCATATATTAGAACTACTTACAAATATTTTCAAGGTCAATACAAGAAACCTTCAAGGGATCTTTTCATCCCAAGTATAGTACAAATGACATGGGGTCAAACCTTAAGATTGGAGGAAATGAGATTTCACCAGCAGCAAAGAAAAGGTTCTTTACAATAAAGCTGTACTGTATGTAATGTGGAAAATGCTAAATGTACGACTGATGGAGACTGTGATGGCAGATGTAATAGATATATTTAGAAATTGTTTGACACCTTTTTAGAAAGGAAAGGTATGTAGAAAGGAATATATTTTTCCTCTTATGAGACATGATTGGATAATGTTTCACTGGGGTTTTTCTTTGGGATCAATTTGAATACAAATCTAGGATGAGTATCTCAGCTGGCTGAATTTAACATAGGTTAAACTTGATAGACATATTCAATCTTTTCAGCCTGTTCTAGTACAGTATGTAATTATGTAATATGGCAAAAACTCCCAACTTTTACAACACATCAAATTGCATTCTTTTACTGGATGATATTGTACTGCACAACTCAGTTTGATGTATCTGCCCAATGATAGTAATGTTTCTCTAGTGCTTATACACTTAGGTGTTTAGTTGGCTTTATGCACTTTAAATTCGCACAATGCTGAAATAAACATTGTTTTTCATTAACAATTAATAAAAACTATTTATGATAGTCTTACATTATTATTCAACGGTCAGTCAATTGATACCAAAAGGAAGGGTATTATGTTTCACACCCAAAATATTACAGATATCACTTGAATAGACCACAGATATATACTGTTTTTTGTCATGTTATTAGGTAAAGAAACTGTGACGATCCTTCCTGGAGCCTCTTTCTTTTCCAGTGACGATTCATTCGCAATGATCAGAGGGTAAGTAACCAGTGCATTCCTTCAGCATTCCATGTCATTTACAGATGTAGCCAATGGGATTGCAACCCGGAGCTGGATGTCTTCTTGTCGCACTATTGTAATAAAGTCTTTCACCAGACATTACAGCATAATAAACTGTTGTATTTGCAGGTTTCAAACGCACAACGCACAACACACAGTCAGTATATCAGTATTTTCCAAGGACTAAGTAACAGTATACTAGGACAGCATTATTATACTGTTGGAGTTGTCTCTACTAGATTCCTGTTGCACCGTACTTCTCACATTACAGACTCGTCTGCATGTACAGTAGCTTTACCGGGTTTTTGCTTCTGCCAGTGGTCACTGAGAATGATGGAAACCTTTAATGTTAATGCTGCCGTTAAGGTAACTGTATGGTGTCCATCTCCAGTGCGATGACCTTTTGGACAAAGTTATTTCATGCTTCTTTGCACTTCACTTTAGAAGTTACAAGGAATGGTATTCAGCCAGTACAATAATGTATCTTTTTTTTTTTTTTTTTTTCCCCACAGGGGTCATGTCGACCTGACAATGTTGGGGGCAATGCAGGTGTCTAAGTATGGAGATCTGGCAAACTGGATGATTCCTGTGAGTACAGACCTTTACACAATATGTAGTATAAACTGTATTTGTCATTGACCTATTAAATATTTTGATATTTTACCAAAGGGAAAACTTCTGTGAGTACTTAGAAGTGAAATCCCGTCAAAGCATGTATGAGAGAAGCACATGAAGATTGAATATTCCCTTCCTATAACAAGCACTAAGGGGTTTTAAGCTCTAGAGAACCCTATGGCCTATTCAGGCGAATGGGATGTGAGCTTTCTTACTGTTTAGCACCATTTAGCAAATACAGCCTTTAATCATCGGGCCTGAAAAGGATTATTTCCTGGGAGAGGAAATTGCATTTTTTTCCCCACACACTATCTGTGGAGTTCTGTAGCAAAGAAAAAAAGACAGATAATGATCACTGTCTTGTATCAAAATATTACAGACTGCCCCTGATTCTATTCACTATAGAACAATTGTTTGCTGGGTCCTCTGCCTGTGAAGGGGTTACCTGAACTCCTGTTACTTTATACTCAGTTGATGGCTGTTGTATTGGGTGTTTAGGACTTTTTAGCAGCAGCAAAACATTGTGAAACATTGGCCCGGATACATCACACTCCACTGAAGTCAGGGCCGGCCGGGATATTTGCGGCGCTCGGTGCAGTGACATGTGTGGGGCCCCGGCTCTTACCTTCTTTTGCAGCATCTCCCCCTGTATGTTTCCATCATTATGGCTCTTCGACGTCAAATGGCGTCGCATTGCCTGAGCAAAAGGGATGCCATGTGACATGGCAATGTGCCGCCACAGGGTGTCCCATTTTCATGGCCACGTGACGCCATTTGACGTTGCAGAGCCATAGTGATGGGACCATGCACGGGGAGATGCCGGAAGGAGTAGGTAAGAGCGTTGCAGAGATCCCACACTCTCTCCCTGGCAAACAGTTTCCTTGTTGTGGGAGAGAGCTCAGGGCTCGGTGCAGTGGCACCGACATCAAACCGCCGCTGGCTAAAATTGAGTCAATACAGTAATAAAATAATATAACCAGTTTGGGTACCACAGTTTTAAGATGGGATACATCAAGATTGCAATAATAATTTACTGGATGCGATATTTGGGCCAAAATCGCAATGCAGGATTTAACTTGACTGTTAACTGCAGCATCGCGATCACAGTAATACTATTTCTATCATGGGCTTCTGTAATAACTACTGTATTATTAAAGAAGCCTATCATTGAAATAACATTAACCCGTTTGATGCCTATGGTTACCATGGTATACCACAAGCACCAAAGGGGTTGATACATTAAAAAAATATACACTACCTAATCTTGTTGGCCACTTTAGTGGCTAGTAAAGCATTGCCAGGCAATTCTTTACTAACCACTAAGGTTACCAATGGGTTAACCCCCCCTCCCCACCAAACGCCCCCCACCCTCCTCCCCACCCCAGGGATGCCAACCACCTTCCCTTGGGCAACTAACCCCATCACCCACCCTATTCATACCCCGCCAAACAAACCTACCCCCTCTAGATTAATGGCTAATAGCCCTATTAGCCAGAAGTGACTATTAGTGCTTTTGCGCATTCCAACAATAACAAAATACACCACAACATTAAAAATACTTTTATAATAAATGTTAACCATAAAACCATTGATTGTCACTGTGGCTACCTGGGTCCTCTGAATTGGAGACCGAGATAGCCACATTGGAAATCAATAGTAAGCTGTATTTCAAAAATTAAAAAATAACTATTAAAATACATTCCTTACCCCCATTGACTACCTTAGTGGGTGATGGGGATAGTTCACCGGTTGTGGGGGGGTTACCCCTTTGTAGCCATTTTGGTCAGCAACTCATGACTAGTTGATTTGTAGGCTACTAGGGGGTTAATAATTACTGTAATGTATCATCTATTTCAGGTTGGTTTAATATATATATGCCATTATATACATAGAAAAAATGGGGCTAACGCCAGTCTCGAATAGGTGATAAAATATGGGTGATATCTCTGGTGTTAATCCTTTTCCGATAATGTATCGGAACATGATATATGGCCGTTAAAAAAAAAAAATGCAGTATTAGGCCTCTTTTTAATCGGCTGGAAAGAATCCGATTTTTTTTTTAAAACCAATCCGATAAAGTGCGTTATTTTTGGTGGTACAAAGTTGATGTAATACCCCATTTTTATGCAGCTTCATGTACAGTATGTGCGGTATTAAGTTCATGCCCAGAAGGAAAATTAATTATTTTCTTTAATACGTTTTCACAATAAATTAACAGTTGCTGCATTTGTTAACAATTTAGTTGAGTTGAAGGGGTCATACTATTGTTCCAGCTAATTTGATCAGCTTCAGTAGTATTCCTGCAGTGCATGCTATCAAATATACGCAGGGCAGCCTTCAGCATCGTCATTTATGGATTGGCAAATGTTGTACTGTGAACACAGGCAATAAAAATGGATGAGCGATCTAAACATAAATACTGTAGGAAAATATAAATGTATATCCGCTACAAACTGCTATATTATTGGTATAAGATTTGTCCTTTGTGTTTGTTAAGAGGAAGAGAAAATAACATTGACCATTTTGTGGCCAGGTCTCAGGAAATTACATGGAGATAGAGAAATGTGTAAAGGGTCACGGTGTCTTAAGTGTTTGGAGCCAAGGTAGATATCTGAGAAAAGAGCATTACACAGTTGTGTTGGCTGCAGTTTGACGTGTTCTTACTTTCAGGCACTAAGGTGCCTTGTCTGAGTCATGTGGGAGATATCAGTAACATCTCAGAGAAGGTCATGTATTTAACAGTGAGAAATCTAGTCTTAGTGCTTTTGTTAAAACAGACCGTAGATCATTGAGTTGGGTCTTTCATGGACTAATGCAGCCTAATAACGGGAATACAGTGACGCATAATAGAAGTATTAAGTTAAAATAATGCCTAGTGTTTTCTGTGCACAGAAAGTTCACCTTGAATAAAAGCCATTTCTTTTTTTCCTTTCTTTATATACCGTTCATTCCTTAACCCCTCTACTGACAGAGAAGCTCAGATGCTTGAAATCTTCTCATAGCTAAATCCTTCAAATAAATAACCACATTTTGATGCACCCTGCACTAGCTGTATAACAATTTGTAATTGCAAAGCATATCTGTCTTTTTTTCCTTGTCCACCACTTTGTTAAAAGTCACAAATTCCACTGGTAATCTGTGATCAAAGTGTGGGGTTATAGGTTCTTATATTCATGCTTACACTGTAGTGGTCTTATAGAATAAATATATCATACTGTATACCTCCTAAAATTTGTGTAAAGGACTACGGTATGCTTTATTTTTCTTTAGAATGATTACAGTTAGGCCACTAGTACCACTATAATTGTAAAAGTAATTTGACTAATGTCAGTAATCCCACGTGGTGTCACAATGTCTAGAGATTAATGCAAAGGTTAGTGAAGTTCACTTGTTCTTTTCTATTTACGGCCTGCAGTGGATGAGAATATGTTGGCTCCAGAGTCTGCAGCCACCACATCTATTTCCAGGGGATAGATACAGTATTTTGACTAAATGTTACAGCGTAGGAAAAAACATTAAAAAGGACAGGTTGTGGCAAATGAATGTAGGCATCAAGTGAACACAACACATGTTTATTGTACAGACCAAGAGTGTGCGAGCTAAGATATCATGGGTTTCACATCTAGTGTTTTCCTGGTCTTTAATTTATCAGTTCTTAACCACCTTTTATAATTACCCAACACGCTTTGAAGTGCTCCATAGATATAGAGAACTGCTTTATCAGAAGAAACAGGTGCATGCTTGAGATGAGAGGAGCCACTGGCTATGAAATGGCAGCTTCTACTATCAGTCTTTAGCAGGTAGTGAATATCTGCAGAAGAACCCATTTCTCCACTTCACCTTTAATATCCCTCACTTAATTTTGATGAGTAAACAGTCCATAGGAAAAAATTGTGCTCAGAGGTTAAGAGGGGATGGAACAGTGGCTGAAAATAACTATTGATAATTTGTAGATAATCTCAGGAGCTCCCTGATATCAATGATGAAGCAATAAGATTATTCTTCAGCTAAAATGCTGGACCAATGACTAAAACGAATTTGTTAAATCTGATATAATTGCGTTATGAATATCTTCCATGGAAAAATCCATATCATGAAGCAGAATAATAAAGCTTTAAAGCTGCAGTTCAGTCAATATCCTGCATGTGTGTTTTTTTTAATAAATCAGTTCTGTAGTAAGAAATAATACTTTTAGCATTTTCTGTTTTTAAAAAAACAACTTTGAAAGACCAATTTTCTTGTATTCTATTTTAACAAGCATTTGCTAAGGCACTGCCCCTTCATGTCCGGTCACAAGCCCTGGCACACCCCTTTGTCAGCCCTGCCCTCTAGCACATGTCAGTGCAGGAGTGCTCATGAATATTCATGAGCTTCCACTGAGAGAAAGAAGCAGAAGAAAAACAGATCCCTTCACTAATGAAGTCACCAAATTTTGCCAATCAATACGTGGAGAACGAATTGACCTGCAGCTATACAGTTTTTTTAGGTAATTAGAGATTGCACACATGAAACTATTGAAGTAAAAAAATAAATAAAAAAAATAAAAAAAAGACTGAACTGCAGCTTTAAAGGAGCAATCCAGGCAATATCCTACATGTGTGTTTATTTTAAATAAACCAGTTAGATACTACTTGCTACTTTAAAAAAAAAATATTTAACTCCTAATGCTAGTTTTAATAAGTTTTAGATCCTTTGATTTCTATAGAAGATTGTAAACACTTCCCTAGCAGTCCAAGATCTTTGTAACACTTTCCTGTTTTTGATCATTTGTTACCAATATTCCTAGCAGTTTGGGCTGTACACTGTAACAATAGATACTGTTACTTTAGTAATATAAGAATACATTGTAGCTGCTGAGTTACACTGACTGAAGGATTGATTTGAAACTGAAAGGCAGCCATTTAGTGAACCCTGAGAAGCAGGAGTTTGCTGGTCGAACATGGAGAGAACGAATCGATCTGCAGCTTAGGTAATTTTTTTCAATAAAAGTAATTAAAGGCTTCATATATTAAAACAAATTAAAAAAAAAAAAACATTTTTAAGATGCCTGGATTGCCCCTTTAAATCCAAAACAGTCCAAGGGGAATATATCCGAAAGTGATCACGTATTCCAGGGTTGCCGCCACATGTCCTGGATATCTATAGGGAAGCTTCTTGGTGTGCAGGATCTGCAGTAAGGGTAACGGGGGGAAAAAGGGACAAAGTTACAGTGCACTACCATGAAGGTAGACAGGTGGACTCCAATAAAAACGAATTTGTTAGTAACATGGAAGAAAAACAAAAAGGTAAGTACCACCTACGCGTTTCACGTAACTGCGCCATATCAAGGTGTACAAACATGTAAAAAGACAGCCCATATATCACCGCCATGTTGGTGACACCACACTCGGGTGTCGCGCAGACGTCCCACGTCAGAAAGTCCTCACGCAAGGATGTCCAGTCAAAAACATAAAACTTTATTAATAAAACATTTGATCCAATGGACAATATACGGACCATCAATAGAAAACCTACGAAATGACTAAAAACAATCAATCATTCACAATACAAAAGATGAGCACCTAGAGAACTTACACTTCATAACCTCAAATATGGAGCTGAGGTTCTACAATAATACTAAGGTCACATATCTTAGGGACACGAAGAAACCTACTGTAAGTGGTTTAATACTACTGATGAATATCTTTTGTCAATATATAGAGATGTATAATTCCATATCATAATGACACTAACAATATCGTAAACAACAAAAAAAAAGGTTGCGCTAATCTGAAACACCTGGAAATGGCCTGCAGCCTGTGATATAACTCTGACACCCAAGGTCAGATATGGAATGGAGGGAAAGTTATATCTATGGCGCTTGGCCCCAAGGTACACTAAATAAAAAAGGATATATACAACCAGATGGAGGGTGATATCCACTAGGGTTCTCCTCATTTCGAAGATCAATCATGTAAAAGAGATTAAAAAAAACATAGTGTGATACAGTAACTAACAAAAACATAAAACACCACTAACAAATGCTGAGACAAACAGATGCTGAGACAAACAGATGCTGAGACAAACAGATGACTGAAATAACTAAAAAGCATTTAATATAACAACTAAATGTACAATAAAAACACACAATAATGAAAGTCTAAAGTGCACTCCAGCAAAGGCTGGACTGTCCGCTTAACAGACACTAAAAGGTTGAAGGCGGTGGATAATTCAGAGAGTATCCCCTCTCGTGATGGTACTGATCAGCTCCAGGGCGTCTCATATAGTCAGCAGGAGCTTCCGGGGGAGACCCTCCCAGCCTTCCAGACCACAGACCTCCGCAGGGCAGCCGCACGGGTCTGCGTCTCGCAGGAATAGACGTCGTCACATGCGCAGCAGCAGCAGCGCAGGATCAAAACCTGCAATAGCAGATAGGCGATGTCGTCAGAGCCTAGCTTCGCGGGGCAGCATGGGTAACAGCCACGAGCGGCCTAAGGCTAAGCTGAGTCCGTGGAGATGGTAACGAAAGTGCGGTAGATGCTATAGGGACAGCGGTGCACAGTAAGACCACCCTACGCGTTTCGGAAGACTGCGCTTCCTTCCTCAGGGGTAAAAAAGTAGTGCCTCAGTCTTTGAGTGTCCACATATAAATAGTCCCGGCTTAAAGGTACAGTAACTCAATAAAGTGATGGGCATGCGCAATAGCCTCAATGTGAACAGAATGTCTCAGCAATAAAAAAAAAAACCACATGAAACAACAAGACATGTGTGTAATATAAAAAATCATACAGAATACACAGCACATAATCCAAATTTCAGAAAAGCCAATGATGACCACTAACTGATATGCATATATAAACCAAAACATTAATACATGATGTATACATAATTATAAAATTACACTACACTATCAGACGACCATCATTGACCTTTAGATAGCTCTCCAACATGGAGTATGCAAAAGAAATATATATGTATATGATGATATATATCATCAAAAACTATATGTAACCAATCAGAGGATATAATGATGGGCCACAGATACCAAATAGATACAGGACGGGCAGTATGCAAATGTAACCGATAAAGCCCGAGACCCCACAGAAATAGACTGCAGGCTGTCATAACGAGAGCGACAAATAGGACTCGACATACAGCTGAATGTTCAGTGCCCAGTACAAAACCATCTGAACATCATAATATAAATAGTGAGGGCCGTGACGTCACTTAAAGGTAATGATGCCAGCCAATCAGAATGGCTGTGCTTCATTTACCTTTAACATGACGTCGGTAAATCCAAGATGGCCGCTGTGTCACAAGGTATTTCAGCCAATCAGAGTGTGGAATTGGTTCCCACGATCTGATTGTTAATCTGTACCTCTTTAGGTTACAGATTAATACATTATTATGCCAATATTTGGGGGGCATTTCTCGCTTGTTATTGCATTTATTGATGTGGATGTGATTGTTTGTTTATGGTTAATGTAAGAAAAGGTTTGCGATTGGTGTTCGCTTGTACTTAATGTTATATTATGTTAGCTAATGTGTTTTATGGATACTTCAGAGATAGTTTTAATGTATTTATTTGTCTTTTAATGGTTACATTAATTAATGTAGGATTAATTCATTGTTTACATTGGTTAGTGTTACGATTCATTTTGAGTTGCTTTAGGGATTCATTGGTTTGATTGGGTAATGGTTTAATTAATTCATTGTTGATATTGTAATTGCTTCTATTGATTGGATTAGCTGGCTACTGATTTTATTTAGTGAAGTGTGTTTTTTGGGAGTATAGTTAGGTTTTTATTACTGTGTGTCTTGTGTATTACTGTATTTTTATTAGGGTGCCCATTGAGTGCTATAGAGGCTTATCATAGCCATATTATTATTATATGGGTATGATGTACCACTATACTACTCAATGGGTACAGGGTGGGTATAGTCAGTCTGGGGTGGGTGCTTAGGCCTGACGGGTGGGTGAAAGGGGTATTAGCCCTAAGGATGGGTGTTTAGACCTTACGGGTGGGTAGCGGTTGGGTTAACCCCTTTATTACCTTAGCGGTATTAACCGCTAAGGTAATGAAGGGGTTAACTCCCCCCGCAACCACCCCGCAATGCCTAAACAGCCACCAAGGGCCAAATTCCCCCGTCACCCACCCCCGCTAGCCACAGTATTGTATTGTATTGTATTGTTTGTCTTTACAGTAAGCCTGGCACGGGTGTTTAACCCCTTCATTGCCTTAGCGGTTAGCCGCTAAGTTAATGAAGTTGCTGTACATGCATGTTTCCTGCCTCGAATGCATGCCGGGGGGGGTCCGGAGCTGCTATTAATGGTTATCAGCTCCCGAGACCCCCGGCATCAATCCGAGGCAGGAAAAGGGCCTGATTTCTTCTAAGTCCCGACCCATCGCAGCTCATCGAGCCCGTCTCCCCACCAATTGTCCAACAATTTTGTGGGGAATTGGATTTGGGGAAAAAATCGTTTTTTAGGCCTGCGATGGGCCGCGACACCCGACTCGCGGGTCTCTGAATAGCGGGAGTTTATCAACCCTCCGAAAATGGTCGATAAGGGCCTGATCGCTGCTCAGTCAGCGAATTTCGGACGGAGATAAAATTTTGCGTCGATACAGGCCGTTATTGAGCACTTATCGAGGCTATCTGAATACCAGTAGCCATTTTGGTCGATAAGTGCCTTATCGAGGCTTTCTGAATAAGGCCCTATGTTTTTTTTAATCTCTTTTACATGATTGATCGTCGAAACGAGTCGAACCCTAGTGCATATCACCCTCCATCTGGTTGTATATATCCTTTTTTATTTAGTGTACCTTGGGGCCAAGCGCCATAGATATAACTTTCCCTCCACTAACAATATCGTGTAACGTGTGAGACAATCAGCTGATGTAATCAATAGCGGAACTCCAGTTCACACAGAGAGGGAAATAGTAGAGCCAATAATGATTTTCCTCTTCAATAAAGATGGTGCCGGGGCCACGCAACCAAAATAGGGAGCAACAACACTGCATGCAACATATATTACCTGCCACGTGTACACAGTGAATACAGTATATAGAAAAGTGTTTGTTCATTTTATCCCTTCACTAACAATTACACCAAAATGAAAAGACCTCGTTATGAGAACTGGGGGGAAAAAAAGAGAGCGATAACAAATGGTGTCACGAAAAATAATATCATACAAAATGGGGCTCCGATCCCACTTTCTCTTCTTCATTTTGATGTCCTTCTTTGGGGACAGTTTAACATCTGAATGTTTCGACCCTCTTTCTTCTATCAATGCCAATTACTGTAACATTTTAGGCAGAACTGTGGACATTTAAGCTGTTCAGATTTTTAATACATACTGTACAGGTTTATACAATGTGACAATACAATGGTTATATTCTGACATAAAAGGTTGGCTACCTACATTACTCGGAAAGCTCTTTGCATACAATTCACAACTCCACAAGGCCAGTGAATAAAACAATTTGCCCTTATAATTCAATGCTTTTGTGATATTGTCAAGCCATACTGTGTCACGCAGCAATAATGGCAGTGCATTTTCAATTCTGAAAGAAGAAAATGAATGCTAAGCTTACAAAGCATCTTGTAATACTCTTTGAGTTGGCATAATTGCACACTGTATTTATTTGTGCACTTGCCTTACCTTTGTTATATGGAAATTAGTATGATTTGATATTGCCTATAAATACAACTTCTGTGACTAATGATGCATTGGAGCTGCTGGATTAGTTCCTGGCTTCTAAACAAAGCATCTCAAGTCTAGCAAATCTGAAATGCACATTAATAAATATGATAAATGAAGCCTCCGAGACATTCATTAAATGTATATCCTAAATTCTAGTGCTGATATGTAACGGCAAATAAATCATTGGATCAGTGACAGCAAAGCCCTAAAGCTACTGTAATGCCTGATAAATAGTACGTTTATTTGTATACAATATCAGCAGCTGACATTTCAATGGCTTTATACTTCAGTATGCTAATCCGGGGCGCTCAACTCCAGTCCTCAAGCCCCCTCCCCCCCCCCCCCCCGAACAGGTCAGGTTTTCAGAATATCCCAGCTTCAGCACAGGTAGCGCAATCAGTTTCTGCTTCAGCACAGGTGGCTCAATCAGTCCCTGCTTCAGCACAAGTGGCTCAATCAGAGCCTGTCTGCTACTGAGCCTCTGATTGAGTCACCTGTGCTGTAGCTGGAATATCCTGAAAACCTGACCTGTTAGGGGGGCCTGAGGACTGGAGTTGAGCACCCCTGTGCAGCTAACCTGATCATTTGGTAGTGCACCTGTTATATTGGTGGCTAAGTTCGACCTTCAGTAGAAGATATCATTGAATGATTTGGGCACTTCTATCCATGTCAGTATTTTTACATGACGCGGATAAAGTGAGATGTTACAGGCAGGTCAGTTGTAAGAGATTATTTGCCAATTAAACCCTGCAGGTACATTATTTTCCATGTACTGTATGTGTTAACGAACCTGCTGCAGCTTCTCTAGTCAGCAACCCGGTTAAATCAGCCCTAATATGATGTCTTGTGGGGAGCAGCCATGGAAGGCTAATACATGTAAGCAAAGAGGAAGAATATGCGCACACACACACTTCACTTCACTTTTTATGGCAACTTATGTGGTCTTCAAGTTTGCAAATGTATACTCGTGTGTCTGACACATAACCCTACACCCTTCTGCTTTATAAACAAATCTCAGATTATATTACAAATTGTTTTCAAATAACATTAGGTTCTCCGATCCATTTCTGCAATGTGTTTCCTGTGCTTTACAGTATGTGCGGGTTGGCTTGTTGTGTTCCATGTTAGATGATGTACTATAGTTGGCACAAACATAATTTTATGGCCCTTTTAGCAGCAACAGGGATAGGTTTCCCAAAAAGATCCCTTATGCATTTTCTCAGGCACGGTAAGTTGATGCCAAAGCTGATGATTGCATTGGCTGTTGTCTTGATTTCGTATGCAATTAAAAAAAAATGTAAATGCTTTTTTTTTAGTAGGGGACAGACTCTATATTGAGAAGTTCTACATAGAATAGATTCATATTGTGTCTGTCCGTGTCTGCATACAGTGAGATATCTTATATGTCCACCAGTAAGTAAAAAATGCTATACTGTATGAAGGTTTCCAGTGGTATGAAGTATCAGTACAAACAATGAATTGTTGGCAGCTGCAACAAATGTAGCAGCCATTATTGCTCCTGCTGGCACGTTGCAGCAGGACACTCAGCGCGGCAGCAGGCGCCATTGTGCTGGCATCATCTGCTTGTGAAAAGGGGCGGAGCTACCGTGCTATTGCACCTGCTGGCCATAACGCCTGCTACATCTGTACACATTCTTCATGTGATAATACTGGGTCGAGATAGTGAGCACCGCCTGAATTGAAGTCTGAATATCTACTCGTCTGCAACCCTGCCTTCCGCATATCTCCCAGCATACAGTGCTTCCACTGCAGCCAGGGATTCTGGGAAATTATATGCAAATGAGCAGTTACTTTTTGCTTCTTATCCATTTTAACATGGACCCCTATAAGTTTATGCCTGCCGCATTACACAGCTTTTTCACACACTGACAGTATTTTCATTTGCATTTCAATTCCCAGAAGCACTGTAGGCTAAGAGATAATGGGGACAGGCAGGGTTGCCGACCTGTCTGAGACATGTGAATGTGCTCACAAGTGGCAGTTTTATTTGCTATTTTGTTAAGTCAAATATGAAAAATACATTTATTTCCCCCAGTTCTCACCACAAGTTATAAAGATAAAGTATATAGCAGGGTTTCAATCCCTGGAATATATTTCATTCATGAAGGGGAAAAAGTTTGACCAGCATTATCCTAAAATTATCTAAAGATGATCCTTTGTGGGTTAACGTGTCATCTTTGAAGAGAACCCTAAAAAGGAAGACCCCCTGCATAACAAGGGAGAAATTAGATACTTTGTGTTAACATGATGTTTAAAAGTTTTTTTCCGCATTGAAAAAATTGCTGCGCAAACCCTCTCAGATATAGAGAGCCTATTTAGGGATTTGTATTTAAAGTAATACAATTCACGCACGACAATTACATTATTCTGGTATTAGTTATACAGCATTATTCTGTTTCATACATTTTAGTAATAATACCGATACGGACAAATTGGTCTGTTATGAGGGGAACTTTATACACACAAGGGAGAAGTGATATAGTTTGCAGACATGCAACGAGCTCATTCCTTTCTGGAAATAATCACACTTTTAAATTCTCAACAAAAGAAGAAATGTGATTAATTAAGATTTTTGCTTAAAACAGGATTTTGTGTCTAAATGGTGGTTAACCTATAGCTAGGATAGAGGGGTCACACTAACAGCTGTTAATAAGGGGTCATAGTGACCAATCCACTTTTACCCTAAACCTAGGATCCAGGGAGTCTTACTGACCAGTCGTTATTTACCTTACCTGGAGATACAAAAAGTGTCTGTATGTGTTTTCTTAGCAGAATAAAATGCTACGCTCTTTCTACAACCCCCAAATCTGTCATGTTTTAGATGATCTCTATGTAGGCACAGGACATATGGTGTACCGGCTATAGAATAATCTACCAGATTGGTACCTTAATTATATTTGCTACATGTAGACCAGTGTTTTTTTTAACCTTTTTTTGCTTAAAGAACCTTATAATGATGATGTGAAATTCTGAGGCATCCCAACCCTCTAATAGGTTGTCTGAGATCATATGCATTGTAAGGAACCCCAACCCTCTCTAATAACGCGTCTCAGAGCAGATGCATTGGTAGGAACCCCAACCCTCTCTAATAGCACGTCTCAGAGCAGATGCATTGGTAGGAACCCAACCCTCTCTAATAGCATATCTGAGATCAGATGCATTGTAAATTCTTCTGTATTTGGTACCATTTTCAAATGACTTGAAAATTGCAGGAATAGCTTTAGAGATTACCACAGATCCCAAGGCTTCATAGAAACCCCTGTTAAAAATCACTGATGTAGACAATCACATTTGTTAGAATTTGTCCCTTCATGTTCTGCTTATAGTATATAGAGAGTGTCACAAACGGTACACCTGTGAGCACGTGACTTGTATATGTGACAAGGGTTAATACATCTATCTAGCGGATACACTTTCCCCTCGCAAGGTTCCTAAAATGATTAATATCTCCCCTCATCCGTCACAAATATAACCTAAAGTTGTTTCCACCCCCTAAACAACATTTGTATGATAACTTAAGGGCACTATTTTGTTGGAATATACATGTCTGTGTCTGTTACTGGTTCTGAGCCCCACACATTTTTGGATTAGATTAGACATTCACAGTGTCCTGGTCAGTGAGCATCTCATTGGGGAACCCTAGACTAGAAAAAAGGTACCTACAACCTTTTCAGCCCTTATGGGGGAGAAGGCAACTGCTTGAGGGTATCTGGTGGCATAATCTACCACAGTAAGGATAAACTTATTTCCGGTACTACTGGGAATAGCTAGGGGAATCACAATATCTAGTGCTATGTATTCAAAGGGTTCCCCTATGATTGGCATGGACATTAGAGGGGCACAGCCGGTATCCCCAATGTTCCCCACATTTTGACACGTATGGCAGGTGCGACAATAATGTTGTAACAGAATAACTAAGGCACTCTCTCTACATGAAGATAAATCACGAAAATAAACAGGTTTGATACTACCGTAAAACAAACCAACTCCTATATGCGCCAAAATTAACAGTGCACTACTTCGGTGTCCGCTGCTCAAACCCCAGGGAATCTATCCAGGATCCCCAAGACAGAAGACATATAGAATAAGAGGTGAGCGCAGAAAACAGCCAGAACAAATAGAGCCAATGGTAGGTTGACAAAGAAACACCTATACACTGAAAGATGCACAAGTGTTAAGTTAACAACCTTTCATACATAGCCTCAATGTTAAAGTAAGGGGTTGTGACATATCATACAATTGGTCAAAGCTACTTACACGGCCTTGTTTAAGTAAATAGTCCTCATATGGTATCTTTGTAATCAGAGGTTCAAACTTCTGTGTTATCCTCGATGGGTTGTTGCGCCCTGCGTTTGGTCACCGGCCCCCTCATCATAGGTGAGTGACCCCGGTCAATACATAGACATAGAGTGTGTTGAGATAAAATTCCCAGATTTTTATTAAAAAAGCACATTCACACTCACATCTAAGAACGCTCTGGCAGTCGCTGCAGAGTCCACTCCCTCCGCAATGCAAACTTGTCCGGTCATCTGCTAAAGAACTCTATGAGCACACAGACGGGACAGACTGCTACGGTGGCTGCCAAGGCTCAAAATGGTCCAGACGAATAGAGCAACGTTTTTCACTGAGATCGGCTTCCTCAGGCTCAATAGGTTGGCTACATGTCCATGGGGAGGTTTAAATACCCTCCATTTGTAAATAAATTCATAGTCCATCAGCTGTGGGCCCTTAATGGGTCCTAATCTCATGCCATCAACACAAGTGTGAGTGTTACATATCACAAGCAATTAAAAAATGCTTAAACCAATCACAACGCTGCATTTCTCCTGCAGCTGATAATTAAAAACGTCAATCAAACTTCAAGGACACTTTAAAAGATGCATATTAGCTTATTACCATGTTGTGTAATACACACTGTAAAACTTTCTGATGTTGTTCACAGCACTTTTATAATTATATCCAATCTCTGAAGAAGGATTAAAGTAGAGAGCCAATAAATGGGAATGTGTGACGCTTGTGCTCTCCACACAAGCGCAGGGAAGGGGAAGGACCCGGTAGCGAGGTGGGGAGGCCGCACGGGATACGAAGGGAGTAAGTTGCCGCGCAGCTGGGGATCGGCGCACGTAGTCACGTGACCGCGCCGCGTGCAGGAGAATGCGCGACGCATCCGGAGGTGCGGTGCCTGGCTCAGAGACACGAGTGATCCAGCTGCATGTGCGCGCATGCTCTGACAGCAGAGCGGGAGTGCGCGCGTTCTCAGGCACCAACGCGGGGGTTGTGGGAAGCCCAAGTGAGAAGCAGGGGAGGTAGAATCCAAAGCACAAGGTCACTATAGTGGAGTGCATCCTGGGGGACGTCCAGCCTCCTTTAAGGCATAATGCCAATAACTGAAGAGTGCAGCAAAACTAAACATAACATAAGGGTTCTTAGTCTAATCCATTGGCCAAGGAATTATAAGCCTGCTACCACGTCAAGGTGAACCCTACTAAGCAGGTACCTACACTACCCGACGGTAAACTAACCTCAGTAGTAATTGAGTGACTGTCCCAGTCTTCCGGAATCCAAAGGCGATGAGTAAAGATCCCAAGGAGGTCCAGGCAGGAACAGCATACAATGGTAGGACTTGCAGGAACCCAGACAGGTAGCCACTGAGTGCTATTTAAAGGAAGCAGCAGCTGTAAGCAATGAGAAAGTCAGAGAGAGGCTTACTTCCTGTCAGTAGGAGGAGGGCAGGATTTGCCAGGAAGCAAGATGGCGTTGTTTGCTTCGGAATCCTTAAAGACACAGGATCTTGACTCGCAGCTAGAGGGCGGCGATCAGAAGTAAACAGGTAAGGAAGGAACACGCCGCAGGGGGCGTGTTCCGCACATCGTTACAGAATGTTACAAGACTAAGGGCAACAATAGAGACTACATGCTGTTGCAATCACAAAGACATAAAGCGTATATGGTCCCTAAATAACCTAGATCGATAAGTCCTAATCACTTGCATAAACGCACGTGTTACTGTTACATATCTCAAGTGTTGCAAAATACTTATACCCAATCGCAACATTGTATTCGTCCTGCCGCTGGAAATCCCAGTGACCTCATTCAAACTTCAAGAACACACTAAAAATGCATAATGATTTATAAATGTTGTGTGTAATATACACTGTAAAACTTATATGATTCTAACCTTTCTCTGAACAGGAATTGGAGTAAAAGGCTAATACAAAAAGTGCTGTGTGCCTAAAGGGCAACTGTAGCAACAACATGCTGTTGCAATCAACAGGACATGGACAAAAAAAGGGCAAATTATCCCTAAATGGTGGTTACAATGTATTCTATCTTATAAAAAAGGAGTATAAACGTAATGCATAGAATATATACATATTAACGACACTAAAAGGCAGCAACATGCTCCTGCCATAGAGTAGACACAGATAAAAGGGGGATAAATATCCCAGAGCGATTGTGGCAGTGTCCTAAATAGAGGAGACAAAAAGGAAAAACTCAATACCTTGTACATAGGAGAGGAAAAATGTTAAAAAAATTATAATATTAGAAAGTATAACAAGGCATTAGTTGACGAGGCCGTAGTAAAGGCAAGCACATTGAAGAGAGAGGACGTGCTAGTGCCAAAGGTTAAGGAGCAGACGGAGAAATACACAAGCCCTTTCATAACTAAATTCGACAAAGATGCCAATAAAATTTCTCAGATTGTTCAGAAACATTGACGTCTTGTACAAAAAAAGACCCTGTGTTAAAGGGACACATATCAGATCAGCCTAGGGTAATTTCTACTAAAGCAACCAATCTTAAAAACAAATTGGCCCCCGGTACTTTTAAAAAACAGTCCGAGATACACCAACACATTGGCTACCATTTCCTGTTCAGAGAAAGGTTAGAATCATAAGTTTTGCGAGCAATATCAAATACTGTAGTTTTACAGTGTATATTATACAAAATGTTAATAAGCTAATATGTATCTTTTAAAGTGTCCTTAAAGTTTGATTGACATTTTTAATTATCAGCTGCAGGAGAAAGGCAGCGTTGTGATTGGTTTAAGCATTTTTTAATTGCTTGTGATATGTAATACTCACACTTGTGTTGATGGCATGAGATTAGGACCCATTAAGGGCCCACAGCTGATGGACTATGAATTTATTTACAAATGGAGGGTATTTAAACCTCCCCATGGACATGTAGCCAACCTATTGAGCCTGAGGAAGCCGATCTCAGTGAAACACGTTGCTCTATTTGTCTGGACCATTTTGAGCCTTGGCAGCCACCGTAGCAGTCTGTCCCGTCTGTGTGCTCATAGAGTTCTTTAGCAGATGACCGGACAAGTTTGCATTGCGGAGGGAGCGGACTCTGCAGCGACTGCCAGAGCGTTCTTAGATGTGAGTGTGAATGTGCTTTTTTTAATAAAAATCTGTGATTTTATCTCAACACACTCCATGTCTATGTATTGACCGGGGTCACTCACCTATGACGAAGGGGCCGGTAATCCAACGCTGGGTTCAACAACCCATTGGGAACACAGAAGTTTGAACCTCTAATTGATTACAAAGATACCATTTGAGGATTCTTTACTTACACAAGGCCGTGTAAGTAGCTTTGACCAATTTTATGATATATGTCACAACCCCTTACTTTACCATTGAGGGTATGTATGAGAGATTGCTAACTTAACATGTGCATCTTTCAGTGTATAGGTGTTTCTTTGCCAACCTACCATTGGCTCTATTTGTTCTGATTGGTTTCGGCGCTCACCTTTTATTCTATATCACGACAATGTGCCACATCTGCCACCAGGTTAGGCCAATAAAAATGGACTAATTATGCCTTGGTCTTGAGCACCCCTAAGTGTCCTATCAATTGAATTTCGTGAGTTATCCTCGGAAATTGTCCCCGAAATTCCTCCGGTACTACCAGATGCCTGTCAGTTGGCATGGGTTCCTGTTTTCTGTTAGGAACAGTCTCCCCATATAGCCTCCCTTTATCCCAATTCACCCACTCCTTCTCAGACTGAGAGGGGGATGTTTCTGCAAGGCCTCTCATTCATTCTAACGTGGGGTCTGTCTGCTGGGCCTTTTGAAATGCCTGACTTTGCCTCACTTCCTCATCAGTCTTGGTCTATCCTGGCATATCACTAGCTTCATGGTCCCCTAGGACTGTGATCTGTGTTGATGGGCTGAAATATGAGGTCTCCTCTGACCCCATCTTTGGTACAACCCTTGTCAATCACCGTTATTGAGCCCCCTGAGACCGTTTGTTCTGTGGTGATGTGTTAAGATGAGGTTTCCTTTCTCCACCCCAACAACCCCCTTCAATCACCTCCCCCAGGTTCCCAGTGTATGTCAGTGCCTGGACTGATGCAACGGGCTCCTACGTCTGTGCAGCCTGTTCTTGTGTCACAGTGGTCTCATACTGAGTAATAATTTTTCCAAGATCATTTCCCAGCAACACATTGGCAGGAATATCATCCATTATTCCCACCTATTGTAAACCCTTGCCAAAACCCCAATCCAGGTAAATGGTTGCCACAAGCAAATCATGGCCCCTCCTCCTGCCACCTCCAAATGCAGAGTCCACCCAGGGACGATTTCTTTAACTCCCACCACCTCGGGCCGCGCTAGAGTAACTGTTGCACCTTAGTACCTCAGTCCTTGGGTGAGTTTGACCCACAGTGACCGGCTGCAAGTGGGCACCTCTTTTTTCCAGCACCTCAAACACCACATAGGCACTTGGGTATGCTACTGAGGGGCGATATCCTCCATATGCAGTTGCAGGCTTTTTCTTTCTGGACAGGCAGTGTTGATATGACCCTGTATTTAGCTGGTTAAACACCAGTGGGTATCCCCCTACTCTAGTGAACAAACTTCCCCATAGATGAAGCCCAAGCAGGCTTAAAAGGAGGACGGTGTGGTTTTTTCCAGCTTTACCACCCTTCCATCCTTCCATCCTGGGACCCACTTGTTAACTGCTGGGGTCTTGTTAGGCATGTAAAAATCTGCACGTTTGCCAGCCTCCGTGGCTTACTTAGGACCTCTGTCATTCACCAACTCTCTCACTTCAGGTGGGCAAAGGGTTAAAAAAATGCTGATGGTTTCAGGCTCGCTCATGTATATTAAGACAGTTATGCCTCTATTAGAGAGGTTATGAGAGCTTTTTCCCAGTATAGTAGCGTTAGACCTCACAAAAGAGGGACTACCGTGGTGGGGTTTGCAAGCTTAAAATGCTTTGGCCAAAGAATTGAACTAAATGACCCTCACTTATGATAGGAAAAAACAGATAAGTATTTAACTATATAATTTGTCATATTGGATGTAGCACTGAGCATTTTCATATTTTGTGGAATCATATCAGATCCACAATATTTTCGATTTAGTTATATTAAATTTACATAGACACGTGGAATGTCTCTTCCTGGCCACACCTTCTGGTGTCCGCTAGATTACTTGAGGAATTTCTTTTAAGGTTCATAAAAAGGGCTTTGCTTATTTCTACTGTCAAAACGATTTTTGAATCTAGGGTTTTAATCACCCCACAAATCGCCCTTAGATAACCCCACTTTTAGACAAACAGAAAACCAGGCCGGACTCATTGGCCTGACTCGCCCTAAAACAAAATAGTGTATTTTTAAGATGCATCTTGTAACTCAAAGTAACTTTATGTGTGATGATGTGGTAGAATACTGCATATAGATGGGTCTATCTTCACAGGGAGCTTCTTTGTTCTAACTTCACCACTGTTTAGTATGATGAGAATATATTAACACACAAGTGTGTTAACTGCTGCCCAATTGAGTGGAAATTTAGTGTATGGATGTCTTCTTCCAGTATTGTATAGGAACCTTTGTGAGATACAGGTTATGTTGGAATACATTGCAATAGCCAGTTTCAACATTGCCATAAAATCCTATGAGGCATTCTGGATATTATCATGTGTTGTATGGGGGAATAATGTCATTTTATATATTCCTAGTCATGTATGATGCATGCTCAGCTTGATTATACAGTATTACTTACATGTGAACTGTGTGGGCAGCATATACCTGAGGAACAAATAGATGTTCATGGTCCTTGGAATTGTGTTGTCTTAGTGATCCACATCACCACCTAATGGCGTTAACTGCCATTAAAGTCAATGTGGGGTTGCAGTGCAATATCCCGCATTGATGCTTCGTGAATCCCAGGGTTTGTCTTTCAAAGCAAAGGTATTTCTTCAATTACAGATACAGAACAAAAGAAGATTGGTTGTTACAGGTACAACCACCTAACAAATGGCATATTCTTAGTTTTTTTTTTCTTGCAGTAGGCAAAAGTATACATATTGATTTGATAGCAAGTATAAGCACGCTCATGGTTTGTATAAAGCATGCAATTAGTAAGTATTTTACAAGTCCTTTGCCTCTGATCATTATTTCTGTGTTTGGGTACCATATGGAATTGCCCAAGATTCTTATGCCAACACAGAAGCTCTAAATATACTTGCACAACTCCGTAAAAAATGCTTTCTGAGGTCCAGTGGGATAAAGATGAAACACAAGTTTGGCGCTGTGCAAATTGAATGGTATCTACATTTGCAAAAAAATGATTTAGAAATATCTCAAGAACTGCATACAATGTATAAATATGCAGTTATAATCTTGGCACATTTAACACTGTAAGTATCCGTTCAACTACTTTTGTGATTTTACAGTATATTCCAAAGAAATAATTTGGGGAAACAGTACATTACAAACACGCATAGATCCTGATGAGGTGGAGGCGCTGCACGTGATGTGATATAGGTAGGACTCGCACACACTACCTCAGCTACCTGTCTGGATTGACAATCCCCGAATACCATCATGCGGGAGACTCAGGAGTCCTGTTGACAACAGGCGCACCACCAGACACGACCATGTAATGGGGGCTGGATAGACCACAAGAGACAATATGAGATTGGGTGGGTCAGACTAGAGGGAATACCCGTTATATATATATATATATATATATATATATACAGTGTTCGACAAATCACCCAAAAATCTACTCGCCCAACCAAAAAATCTACTCGCCACCCAACCCCGCCCCTAGTCCCGCCCCCAACCCCGCCCCTAGTCCCGCCCCCAACCCCGCCCCTAGTCCCGCCCCCAACCCCGCTTTAAAATAAAATATATAATTAAAATACATTTAATAAATTCCTAGTCAGAACAACATTCGTTTTTGACAAATGTATTTAGTTGTGTGTGTGTGTGTGTGTGTGTGTAAGTGTCGATCTAGAAATAAAAGCCAGGTGTGGATAACTAGTTTCCTGAACCCCTTAACCAGTGTCTGGACGTCCCCGCTTCACAATATCTAAAGCAGCAATCCCACCTGGGATCTTACCTGATCCGCAGTCCCTCAATGTCCAGGTACCTCATTCCCGCAATGTTATACATTGGAGGGAATGTGTTCCCTACCTGTCTCCTGGGTTAGGGGGGGTTCCGATGTCTCCCGTGTGAAGCTTGAGTCAGATCTGGAAGAAAGCAGTATAGGTTATTTTGGTGTAGTATAGGACAGTTAAGAAATATAGGGTAAATAAGATATCCAGATACAGAGAGGGGGAGAGAGAGGAAGAGAGAGAGGAAGAGAGAGAGGAAGAGAGAGAGGGGGAGAGAGAGGGAGAGAGAGGGAGAGAGAGAAAGAGAGAAAGAGAGAGAGAGAGAGAGAGAGAGAGGCGGGAAGAGAGAGAGAGAGGAAGAGAGAGGGAGAGAGGGAGAGAGAGAGGAAGAGAGAGGGAGAGAGAGGAAGAGAGGGAGAGGGAGAGAGAGGAAGAGAGGGAGAGAGAGGAAGAGAGAGAAAGAGAGAGAGAGGAGAGAGAGAAAGAGAAAAAAGAGACAGGAGGGAGAGAAAAAAGAGACAGAGGAGGGAGAGAGAAAAAGAGACAGAGGAGGGAGAGAGAAAAAGAGACAGAGGAGGGAGAGAGAAAAAGAGACAGAGGAGGGAGAGAGAAAAAGAGACAGAGGAGGGAGAGAGAAAAAGAGACAGAGAGAGGGAGAGAGAAAAAGAGACAGAGAGAGGGAGAGAGAAAAAGAGAAAGGAGAGAGAAGGAGACAGAGGGGGGAGAGAAAGAGAGGGGAGAGAAAGAGACCAGAGAGAGGGGAGACGGGGGAGACCAGAGAGGGGGGAGACCAGAGAGGGGGGAGACCAGAGAGAGGGGAGACCAGAGAGAGGGGAGACGGGGGAGACCAGAGAGAGGGGAGACGGGGGAGACCAGAGAGAGGGGAGACGGGGGAGACCAGAGAGAGGGGAGACGGGGGAGACCAGAGAGAGGGGGGAGACCAGAGAGAGGGGGGAGACCAGAGAGAGGGGAGACGGGGGAGACTAGAGAGAGGGGAGACCAGAGAGAGGGGAGACCAGAGAGAGGGGAGACCAGAGAGGGGGAGACCAGAGAGAGGGGAGACGGGGGAGACCAGAGAGAGGGGAGACGGGGGGAGACCAGAGAGAGGGGAGATGGGGGGAGACCAGAGAGAGGGGGGCAGGGGTGACTGACCGGGGCAGGGGTGACTGACTGACCGGGGCAGGGGTGACTGACTGACCGGGGCAGGGGTGACTGACTGACCGGGGCAGGGGTGACTGACTGACCGGGGCAGGGGTGACTGACTGACCGGGGCAGGGGTGACTGACTGATTGGGGGGGGGGGGGAGGTACCTCTGGTGTCACACATACTCCCATACACACATACACATTCTCCTATATATATACATACACACACACACACACACATACATACATACATACACACTCCCACATACATACACACACTCCCACATAAATACACACTCCCACATACATACACACACTCCCACATACATACACACTCCCACATACATACACACACTCCCACATACATACACACACTCCCACACACATACACACATACACACACACACACACATATATACACACCTATATACACACACACAGGCCATGACCAGCACCACCACGCTCCCCCGCCCATCTCCTGCTCCGCTCCCACATGAGGGGGCTTCCCCCGCTCCCATCACCCGGCGCGCTCTCTGACGCGGAACCGGGGGGATGAGGGGGCATCCCCCGCTCCCATCACCCGGCGCGCTCTCTGACGCGGGACCGGGGGAAGCGGGGACATGAGGGGGCATCCCCCGCTCCCATCACCCGGCGCGCTCTCTGACGCGGGACCGGGGGGAAGCGGGGACATGAGGGGGCATCCCCCGCTCCCATCACCCGACGCGCTCTCTGACGCGGGACCGGGGGGAAGCGGGGACATGAGGGGGCATCCCCCGCTCCCATCACCCGACGCGCTCTCTGACGCGGGACCGGGGGGAAGCGGGGGGGAAAGCGGGGACATGAGGGGTCATCCCCCGCTCCCATCACCCGACGCGCTCTCTGACGCGGGACCGGGGGGAAGCGGGGACATGAGGGGGCATCCCCCGCTCCCATCACCCGACGCGCTCTCTGACGCGGGACCGGGGGGAAGCGGGGACATGAGGGGGCATCCCCCGCTCCCATCACCCGACGCGCTCTCTGACGCGGGACCGGGGGGAAGCGGGGGGGGACGCGGGGGGGAAAGCGGGGACATGAGGGGTCATCCCCCGCTCCCATCACCCGACGCGCTCTCTGACGCGGGACCGGGGGGAAGCGGGGACATGAGGGGGCATCCCCCGCTCCCATCACCCGACGCGCTCTCTGACGCGGGACCGGGGGGAAGCGGGGGGGGAAGCGGGGACACGAGGGGGCATCCCCCGCTCCCATCACCCGACGCGCTCTCTGACGCGGGACCGGGGGGAAGCGGGAGGGGAAGCGGGGACACGAGGGGGCATCCCCCGCTCCCATCACCCGACGCGCTCTCTGACGCGGGACCGGGGGGAAGCGGGGGGGGGGAAAGCGGGGACATCCCCCGCTCACATCACCCGCCGCGCTCTCTGACACGGGACCGGGGGGGAAGCGGGGGGGGGGGAACGGGGACATGAGGGGGCATCCCCCGCTCCCATCACCATAACTGCGGGCAGCAGGAGCACCGGGGAGGGGAGGGAGGTGGAGGAAGGCACAGATAATACTTACTGTGTCCTCCATCCTCCATGGGAAAAAAATGGCCGCTCGTTGGGGGCTGGCTCATATAGAGCCTGGCCGCGCGCCCACAAAGCCTGTGAGCGCGCGCCATTCATCTGTCAGGTAGGGGGAGTTTTTTTTTTTCAGCCAGCGCGAGCAGGGAAATTTCAGCGCGAGCAGGGAAAATTTAAAAAACAAAACACGTGTGCTGCTTGGGCCAATAGTTACTCGCCTGGGGGTTAAATCCACCCGCCCCGGGCGAGTAAATGTATAGGATTGTCGAACACTGTATATATATATATATATATATATATACATACATACATACATACATACATACATACATACATACATACATACATAAATACATAAATACATACACTTACACACACTCAATGGCATGCCTTTGTTCACAGCACCTACCACAATAAAAACAGCCAAAGTTTGTCGCAAAATTGGTTTGTACATGGTTGCTAGAGTAGGTAATGGGATAAACGTAGGTGCTGGGGCTCTTGGCTATATTAGTGTAGTAAAGTGTTGTGACTATTGGAACGTAGAGTGACTCGCACAATAAGATAATTTGTGAACATTAAAGTTAAATGACCCCCAGATTGAGGTGTACAAATGTAGCAGAGATTATTGAACCGGTTCTCGTTCGATTTCACGTTACTAGTTACGTTACTACAAGTTATTGTGTCAGTTGCCGCTGTTCCATTTAAACACATGGAGCCGCGAGTCAAAACATTATGCAGATTGTGAGCCAAATTGGATGATAACGGGTGCAATGCCGTCTATAGTAAATGGTGCGTTTACATCACTTTTTTTTCATCTTCGGCCAATGTTAACAAATCCGCCAAGTTTTAGGTGGCGTAACTTTCTAGATGCACCAGATGTACATATATAAAAAAAAAAACTCTTACATTTGACAACTGTATTCCAAAAATGGAGCACTTTGTCGTAACATACGTTCTTTCATTTAAAATTACTTTGATACATACCTAGTATGTACAGTACTCTCCCGCCATTCGCTCTCTTACCCCACCCACCCGCTGTTTGCTCTTCCCCCACTCCGCTGTTCTCTCTCCCCCGCCATTCGCTCTCCACACCCCCCCCCCTTCTCTCTTTGTTTTTAAAGGCAATTGCATCCTATGAGCCCTAATATTCTGGGGCCACACATGTATGTTTAGCCAACATTATTGCAACTGTTGTTAGCACACAGTAATGGATGCAATAACGTTGGCCATATCTGCATGTAGGCACCATAAACACAAGCACCCACACCGGATACGTCCACCACATACAAATACACAACCAACCACACACTTTCCACAAACACACATAAAATACTGTGTTTGTCTTTCTTTTGAGGGGGGTGGGAGAGAAAGTGGCCTCGCCATGTATTTCCCGGAAATACACCTGGACCTGAAGACACATTTACTGAAAATTAAAAACACACACAGACACTGCCCTGCCCAATACTCACACACCCTGACCTGCACAACAGTGTCACACACACACACTGATCTGCACAACACTCACACAGATATGAGAGAAACATGTAGCCATAACACAGCAGCTCCGTTCTTGCTGTTACTGGCCCCGCCCCCTGATACTAGCCCTAAAACTAATTGTCGGGGCACCGGGATGGTTGATGCAAATCCTGGACGTCTGGTCACCCTATAAATAGCCACCTAAATCTTCCACTCCTGAATTGGAGTTGCAAGGGAGTAAAGATGTGAGCCTTCAAATGTGTTTGTGAAAGGCCACTATGCTGAAAATTGTTGACAATTGCGCCACCATTACCCACAACCTCTAAGGAATAGTGGTACAGGGGCAATCATCTTATGTATCACTTACAGTAGTTCACAATCTATGTTACAGATGAAAGTTGGGGAAGTGTAATAATAAAGCAATAACTGATGTAATTGATAAATGATTACCTCCTGCTTTATTGCAAACCAAACTTCTAATGTACCCTGGATGCTGCCGTACCAATAATCGGAGAGAGAAAAATAATAATGTTGCCATAGTAACAGGAAGAGCATTGCACAAAACAAGCGCTTAAATCTGGATCTCTAATCTCTTTATTTTAATCTTTTTTAGATATAAAAGATATTGTTTTTGCTTTGTCACTTTAGAAAAACAGCCACATCAAGCTTAATTTCTTAGCTCACTTGTAAATCCAGGTTGTTTGAGTGTCAAATCTTTGATAAATTAATACTGCCATCATAGAGAATTTACTCTTTAAGATTATGGGGCACAGACATTTAAAGTCTGACCAGTGTCTTCAGCTCACGATCAATAAGGCAGGACGAGGAGTGTTAATCTTGTAAATTTAATTTAAAATGTCTGCATTTTATTTTTAATCCAATAGAAGACAAATCCAGTGTATGTGTGTGTGTGTATACAGGCATACCCCGCATTAACATACGCAATGGGACCGGAGCATGTATGTAAAGTGAAAATGTACTTAAAGTGAAGCAGTACCTTTTTTCCACTTATCGATGCATGTACTGTACTGCAATCGTCATATATGTGCATAACTGATGTAAATAACACATTTGTAACATGCTCTATAGTCTCCCCGCTTCTACACAGCTTCGGTATAGGTAGGGAGCCGGTATTGCTGTTCAGGACGTACTGACAGACGCATGCGTGAACTGCCGTTTGCCTATTGGGCGACATGTACTTACTCGCGAGTGTACTTAAAGTGAGTGTCCTTAAAGCGGGGTATGCCTGTATATACATATATATATATATATATATATATATAATATATATATATATATATATATATATATATATATATGTATTATATATTTTATTTTTTTACTCACGACAGTTCTGCTTAAATTCCCTAATTGAATAATAAAAAAAATTAAAAAAAATCTGTAAAGATTACAATTAAATAGTGCATTGAAAATACTTACATTGTTTACAATTGCAGTGTGGGCAATGGCAGTTTTATTCTATTCAAATGCTCATTTTTAAGCTTCCATAATTATAGGTCTTTTCAAGATATTAATTGTAGATCATTATTTTATAATCACCCAGAACTCATGACTCAGACGTTCAAGGGAAAAATAATTGTTCAGAAAAAAAGCTTTTGAATTTTTATTGTAATAGATTGTGTACAGATTAGAAAATTCTGTTCATAGCACTATACAATAATGATGTATAAATAATATATGTTGTTGTATACAGTATATACACACATCGTACATATGTACAGTATGATGCAGCCTTATTCCTCCAGGATTTCTTCAATTGTAAAAATTCCTAAAAATGGAGGAAGAACCTATTGGCATGGGTGACCATTTGAACCCATCATTGGAAATTGTTACGCCGGGGCTGCCCGCAGACCAGACCCGTCCCCTGAGCTGAAGGGGGAAGGGGTAATACACGCACCCGCAGCAAAGGGAGCGTGTCCGGAGTGTGGTATGAAGCGTTGCCAGGCCAGGTGTAGTAAGGTAGACAATACTTGCCGGTACCGGTTGTAGAGATAGAGTGAATGATGCCTTGCCGAAGTCAGGGAGTGGAGAGTGGAGATAGGTCGTAGTCCAAGCCATGTTCAAGGGGTTACCAGAGTGAGCGTTGTCCAAGGAGTGCCGACATCGAGAGCCAGAGGGGGTAATCGTACGAGCTGCGTCAGAACCTGTGAAAACACTGAGAGAATCCAGAAGTACTTCCATACAGAGACCATGTCGAGCAAAGACTGAGAGCAGAGAGGAGCTAGATAAAGCAGGAAGGTCCAATTAGGAATGGAGGCGGGACAGGAAGAGCTACAGGGAGACACTGCAGATTGGTGCAGGCATAACAGGCCAGGTGAGTCTTGTTGGTAACCTGAGTATGCCCGTGCATTGTGCGGGGGTGGAGCCTGAGGTCCGGGGGACGGGAATAAGAGTGTGCAGACTGAGCGTGCTCCGTAATTCGTGTACGCGTGTGAACTGAGCCAGTGGATGGTGCAGGTGTGAGTGCAGGAGGGCGTGGGCGCGCCTGGCGCTGAGCAGAGGAATCGCCGAGGGGAGTGATCCCGCGACGGCGGCAGGGGCGAGGAGCCGTGGAGGCCGGTACGGCAGGATTGTTTTGTGTGTCCAGGGGCTCCCTGCGGGGAGGGAGTGCTCTGTGTGGGGAGCGAGGAGAACGCCGATTCCTGACAGAAATCATGGGGGCAGCTTCATAGAAGTCAGTTAAATAATTATTGATCAGCTAAATCAGGTTAACGGGGCCTAACTGATAGATATCCCCAAAGATGCTTAGCGTTACTATGTCCTCGCGTTCACCTGAAAAATAGCGGATCAATAACTTTTACCGCACGTCTGGCTTACTCATGCAAATCATAGGGTAATAAGCAGTTTACCCAACAACGCAGATCCACAAACCTCCGTTCATGTTAGCGCGCGGAAATAACGCTACGATAACTAAGTCACACAAAACCTGCCATTAACCACATCCAGGGAATAGTCTGCAAGGAAAAAGGGCAGGCCTTAAGTACTGCACACGATTATACTGACTGCAGTATATGACTTAACCCTTTCATTACATGTGTAATACAAAGATATATGATGGAACATATTAATGGCAGCAATATATCAGATGCATCCTATATGGTGTTATTCCATGTAATAAACTATCCTATGCTTTTTAATGATTAAATGAAATGTAGGGTATGTTTGTGTGACCTACAATATTGAGTGTTTGAAGTATGGCCGTACAGTAATGGGACTACTTATTAGAACAAGAATCGCCAAGAGACAGAAATTGTCAAAATACATTTTACTCATACACTGAATTCCCTGTGGGAAAAAAAAAATACATTAACAGTATATATAACAATATACAGAATGCATTGCCTCCTCTTAGGCGTGGAATTGGCAGACACACTCAGCCCACTAGTGTAAGACCTACCACTTCTCAGTCTGGCCACAAACAGTGCAGATGGTGGTCAACTGCAAGGATAGAGGTGGAGTTGCCACCAATTGCAACACCACGGATGTTGGAAAGGACTCGCTGGAGGCCTGTGTATTTAGCATGGAGGGTGCTCTGATGCCCTACAGCCTGTGCTGCATTGCCCACGTGAGGCCTTTGAGGGCTGAACCTATATGACCCATGATATTTAGCATTGCACTTGTGTGCTGCCGCATGGGATGTGATGTGATGTGATGTGGTGGCGGTAGGCTGCTTGCTGCATGTGACGGGAGGTAATTTCCATCTGCCGTGCCTTGGCCTCAATATGGCCAAGCGGGGCCGTGAGTTTTATAAAACCGCATTGTTGCGTTTCCAGCAGCTCCTGCTGATGGACCATGAGGGAGCCCACACACAGTGGTGCTGTAGCGTGGTGGCTGGGTGCAGCAGGAGTGGCTTCTGTAAGGAAGAAGGTCAGTCTCCTCTTCCTCCTCCAGGTGCTTGGCATCCTCAGTCCCTGGCTGTCTGCATAATGATCCTGAAAAAGAAATACATCATATCAAATAGATTCATACAGAACGTGGGTAAATGTAAGCACATATCGATCGATTTGTTTTGCCAAAACAGATTTTTTTTTTTTTTTACCATGTCTCTTTATTTATAGAACATTTTAGCAGTATAATATATAGAGGCCCTGATCCAAAACTTTATACCTTTACTCCTATTCATATGAATGAGAGCTGAAGCATGCTACAGTTTATCACCCTTTTGTAGAGCATTTACATTTAGAAACCTCTCATTTACAAGTATGTGTACGTATGCACTAAGTTATGTTTATTAATTGAAAAGGGACCCTCAGCTAACATCAGAAGTCTGGAATGCATTTAGACAGGAAGCTGATTTGAAATACACCGGTAAAGCAGTGGGATGATCGTTAGCAGAAGGAAGAGCAACAAGATTCGTCAGTGAACTCTAAGAGGCCTATTCTAGTAGCTTCGATAAAATGGCTGCCATCTTGAACGGTTTGGCATGACCCCATCGAACAGTTTGTCATTTGTGTTAAAGGTATTCAGAAAGAATTTGAATGTCACAAACCGTGAGGTAGGAAAATGGCAATAAGGTACGTGACAGCAGCGATGTGACCTCAGCCAAAAAGATGCATTGCTTGTCACTGTGTTGATCTATAGCCTGAAAGGGGCATAGATACAGTTGCAATCAATGTGCAAAAAAAACACCACCACACAATTACCATTGATGTCTTCACCCCCATCCCTACGCGAGCACCAACTCGACGTAATGATCCTCAGCCGATGCGAAGAAGTCTGTGATCAAATTTTGATTGAAGAGACGTCTCCCCGGTGAGTTCTTCATTCATTTCTTCTCCGGAACTGGTATTAATGTGTATCAGCTCCAGGGACCCCCGGTTTCAATCCGATGCAATATAAATACATTTTTTTCCCCCTCTATGTCCTACTCGCAAATCCCATTCCGCCACCTTTAGGGTGGCGAGATGAGATATGTGAGATTATCGGGGCTACTAGAATAGGGTGATTTAATCAAAATGGCGATCTGGAGCTGTTTTTCAGCTCCCGCTCGGTGTGTGAGCTGGAGCGCTACCGCTTGGGGAGATGCAGTTCCTGAACGAGTTTGGCAGGTTATCGGAGCTTTCCGAATTGAAAGCGTGCCGAATCTTGCTCAAAATCCCTGATAAGTTTGTTTTCAAAGTTTATAGAATAAGCCCTTAAGGATCAGACATTTTGTCTTGTTCCTTTCCATGTCCCAAACACTGGAAAAGCAAAGGACCTGATTTACTGACTGCAGAGATCACGCAAGGTTTGCGATACAAGCATAAAACTCGCGAGTTAAACGGTGAGCATAGCACAGCACTGAGCCTCACATCAAACATGCAGGAGGGAGGGGCTGATGATCTCCAGGTGGTCTTTGAAGTTACTCTTGTCCACATGCTATTAACCCCGTCCACGCTGATTTATCAAAGAAGCTGTGATTCTTTTTCCTGTTGTAACTTAAAACAAACATTCTGAATTGTTCTCTATGGAGTTAAATATTTGAGAACTTGAATGCCCAAATTGGAGTATCCTGTATTTTAAAGATACATTTAAAATATATCCCACAATTTACTGTTTGATATTAAGAATATCTATTCCCAGTGGCAAAAAAATAATAATTGTAAAGATACTTGACATTCACAGCATCCGTTCAACATGCAGATTTATTTTGTGGAAATGTAAGCATGTAATAAAATATATCTAGGGTCAAGTGTAGTTGTAGGGACACCATTAGCTACAGTGAATAATCTCCTCCATTCTGAGCTCAATACCCTAATGTAAGCTAACATTGATTTACATTGATCCAGAGGAACAATTCCACAAACAAATTATCTCACCATAAATACCAATCAAATATAATTTTTAACTCAATGGAAATAGATATTGCAACCTCCGTTTCAATGTTACCATGGTAACTGTGGCCAAGTTATGACTAGTCAAAAGTCAAAGTGGCCAATAAAGTCAATAAAACATCCAACTCAATTTTTGACCCCCATGTTCTTGGTAATGTGTTTTCAACCATTAGATTGATGCTCTCTCTGTCACTATTAACACCTTGGAAGCTCCACAGCCTGACAAAATATTGAAAGTACTGATAGGGTCGTGGCTCATAAAAATGTGCCGAACCCATTACAGTTACATTCTGAAGTTGGCACTGAGGTTGTGTTTTAAGTATGTAATGTAATTTCCAATGTTGTTGTCACACAACCCAAGTTAACAAAACATGTCAGAAAATGTGGTTAAACTTTTCAATAAGGTAATAGGTTCAATTAGAGCTTAAATACCATTTTTATTAGATTTTAAATTTAATGTTACAAATGTGTATAGGGCTTGTTAGAGAAAAGAAAGATTAGAAAGACAAACACTATATAAATGCAGAGCGTTTCATATAATAGAAGGGGATTAAACTGTAAACTTAATACGTTACCACATAATAGACACCTCAAGAGGTCATCAGATTGTAAATATGAAAATTCACGTGTTATTGATACAACACCCCTTTCAGATGAATTCTGATAAAGGGATTTCTAAACCCTTACTTATAAAGATCCAATTTTTATTTGACAAAAAAAAAAAAACCAGACAAGAACCAACTTTTTGTGGATGTCTTATCCCCTAACCATCCATCTTTCCTTTACAGTTTTATTAATAGAAGGGTGATTAATAAAATCACTCATAACTCTCCCTGTAACAACTAGGTTAATGGAAACCACATTATGGTTCTCATGATTTTGACACATGCATGGATACCTCTTTTGGATCGTCCCACTTAATTTTGAGAGGGAAATAAATTATGATAGTTGTAATACAGATCTTTCTTTTCATTTTTTATATGGTTATACACAAATACGTCTGCCCGTCACAGATCTATACCTTATATCGTGAATTGCACCAGATATGAGTTAAAATACATTTTTTAAATCTTCAATAATTAGTAATAGGGTGACCTCATCACCTCTGGAGATCTGCTGGTCAGGGGTTTTCCGATGCCCTTGGAAGATGTATCTGGCAGATGACATTAGATCTTTGGTACAGTATCTGTACACGGTCACAATTCACTTCAATGTAAGCATAGTTCTCCTTTTTATTGTTTTACTATTGTATTGCTTAAGACACATTACCCACCATAGACATGGGGGGAGAAATTGTTCTTTTAAAATGAAAGTTAACCCCCTTGGTTGCTGTACTGTTCACACAATTTAACCCATTCATCGCTCTATCGTGACTAATGTATTCTTGAAAAACTGTGGCGATTTTTTTAAACTGTCAAAGCTTTAAATATAGATCAATTTATCTCCTGAAATTCAGGGCGGTTACTAAGACACTAAAAACAATAACACAGATACTTACTAAGATCTGGCATGTCATTCCTTACAAACAGAGTTTGAGGGACAAAAGCAAGCACTCTGGGGAATATTCAGACTGCTATAGTACCGTTAAGTGCACCGTGGCACTGAGACATTTATGCACTAAGATGCCCTCTTTTGATCATAGTTACATAGTAGATGAGGTTGAAAAAGACATAGGTCCATCAAGTTCAACCTATGCTAAATTTAGACAACAGATACTTTATCCTATATCTATACTTACTTATTGATCCAGAGGAAGGCAAAACAAAAAACCCCATTAAGGGGAAAAATTAATTCCTTCCTGACTCCAAGAATTGGCAATCGGATTAATCCCTGATCATTCTACCAGAGTTTACTTTCAAGTTTACGACCCCCCAGATAATGATTGCGCTGGCTGTGTTCAAAATAGCAGATTTTGTGCTTCCAAATGTGCTTATTAAGAGTTGCCAATATACTGTAGTTGTGTATTTCATAAATCAATGGGCATAAGTAGCTCTGCCTTTTGAAGCAGTTGAACCCGGTCCGAGTCTCAGTGTCTGCTGCTTGTGACCTCGTCTAAGTTTGGTTATCTCCCTTTGCCAAGGGCACCAAACTTAAATTGTAAACTCTACAGGGCAGAGACTCATTGTACTTGTACAAATCTCTGTACAGCACTGCATACACTTAGTGATACAGGAAGACAATATTATGTTGCAGTAGTATTTTTGTTATCACAGAAAATGCCCCTGTTTTCCCAAAGCTGCTTGGTATTGGTTTCTGAAAGTCATATTATCGGATTAAAATGTAATCTATTGATCAATGATAAAATGGGAAATGTATGAAAGGTTCGCTCTACTTAATTGATGGATGCTAACACATGGTTATGTGGAACAGCAAAAATTACACCAACATGGGAAAAAGAATAATCATTAATTGTGATACACTCCAAGGAACAAAAAAAAAAGTATATGTTCACAGTGCATGGATACAGAAACATTTACATCCCCCCAAATAAAACAACTTTTAATCAATGTTGACTTCCATAAAAATTCTTAGTTTCGGAAAACACTCTTTAAAAATAACAATTTAACACAACGTCTGAGAGACTAGGTACTCGTTGCAATAATGTTACCAATAAGTAGAAACTAGACCAATGCTCTTTAAAATATAGTAAAAACAAAGTAACCGTGGTATTTTGTAACAAGTCAGACTGGCACATGTTACAAATCTTCCCCATGCCCTCAGGCACTATATCCTAGTTTACAATTCACTATTAGACTTTTATATTGGAATGGTCCCTAAAGTAAGTAGTGCTGAAGAGTTGGGGATTTTTTGAGAAAGGGGAAACAGTGATGAAAAGAAAGATGCGATTGTAGTTTGTGTGTGTATATGGAGAGGGAGGCTGTAGTGTGTAGTATGTATGTGTATGGTGAGGGGAGCTGTAGTGTGTGTATGGAGAGGGAGGCTGTAGTGTGTATGGAGAGGGGGGCTGTAGAGAGTTTACAATTTTAATAGGCAAGTACAGTAAAAGTTCAAAAGACAATGTAGAATATCATTGTTGCAGGGTCAATGCAACAACACATGGGTTTTAGAATGGGCTTATTTATTCAGCCTCAATATATTGCATACAAAAATCATTCAGCTTCTTTTCAGCATATGCAAACAAACAGAAATTAAGGGCCTTACTCAGAGAGGGTGGATAAAAAAAATCGCCAGGGAATTTAAAATGACTGTTTTTTGGGCGTTGCTATCACGGTATTCAGAAAGGCTCGATTACCAGTGATAGCAAAATGCCCAAAACGGGCGAGTTGCTGCCAGCGAGAGCCCCCTTTAACATGACGTCACTAAATCCAAGATGGCCACTGTGTCACAAGGTAGTTCAGCCAATCAGAGTGTGGAATTTGTTCCCACGTTCTGATTGGCTGAAAAACCATCTTGACGCCAGCTTCGTGACGTCATCTTAAAGGCAAATGAAGCACAGCCATTCTGATTGGCTGGCATCATTCCCTTTAAGTGACGTCACGGCAAAAAAAAATTTTTAAGTCGGAACATGGTTTTAACAGCCAATCAGGTGGCTGTTAACCATTTTGAGGGTAAATGTGATGTCACAAGCCATATTTAAGGCCGTGACGCCTTATTTGAGCCCAAGAAGCCGACGAGACAGCATCGGCTGGGATTTAACATGGGGTATTTTGGATTGACAGATGAAGAAAGAAGATAAAGAAGAACAAGAAATGGTTACAGATGAAGATAGAAGAAGGTGATTAAAGAAAGAAAAAAGAAGATGGGGTACCTGAGCCGGATCTTCATGGCAGATGGCATCGGATGCTGTTGGAGGCCTTCAAGGTACGTGAGCTTCCTGTTTCCCCGGGAGTCGGAGGGCCACCGCTTCTAATGGTAAGTAATATATTCAATGTTTGTAAATGTCTCTTTTTACAGGTTTAATCTTTGGATGTGTTTTTTGATTTTTTGGGGGAGGCACATTGACTGACTGATAATATATTAATCGGTACCTCTTTAGGGTACAGATTAATACATTATTATGACAATATTTGGGGGGCATTTCTCGCTTGTTATTACTTCTTTTCATTGCATTTTATTATGTGGATGTGATTGTTTGCTTGTTCATGCTTCATGTAATTAAAGGTTTGCGATTGGTGTTCGCTTGTACTTAATGTTATATTATGTTAGCTAATATGTTTTATGGTTACTTCAGAGATTGTTATTATTTATTTCTTTGAGTTTTAATGGTTACATTCATTAATGTTGGAGTAATTAATTGTTTGGATTGGTTAGTGTTACTATTCATTTTGAGTTGGTTTAGGGATTCATTTTGGAGTTTAGTTACGTTTTATTACTGTGTGTCTTGTGTATTAATTTATTGTCATTAGGGTGCCCATTGAGTGCTATAGAGGCTTATCATGCCCATATTATTATTATATGGGTATGATGTACCACTATACTACTCAATGGGTATAGGGTGGGTATAGTCAGTCAGGGGTGTGTGCTTAGGCCTCACGGATGGGTGAAGGGGGTATTAGCCCTAAGGATGGGTGTTTAGACCTTGCGGGTGGGTAGCAGTTGGGTTAACCCCTTTATTACCTTAGCTCTATTAACCTCTAAGGTAATGAAGAGGTTAACTCCCCCCGCAACCTCCCGCAAAGCATTAACAGCCACTAAGGGCCAAATTCCGCCTTCACCCACCCCCGCTTGCCACTGTATTGTATTGTATGTTTCTTACAGTAAGCCTGGCACGGGTGTTTAACCCCTTCATTGCCTTAGCGGTTAGCCGCTAAGGTAATGAAGTTGCTGTACATGCATGTTTCCTGCCTCGGATGCATGCCGGGGGGTCCGGAGCTGCTATTAATGGCTATCAGTTCCGGAGACCCCCGGCATCAATCCGAGGCAGGAAAGGGGCCTGATTTTTTCTAAGTCCCGACACATCGCTGCTCATCGAGGCATCTCCCCACCAATTGACCAAAAATTTTGTGGTGAATTGGATTTGGGGAGAAGAACGCCTTTTAGGGCTGCGATAAGCCGCGACAGCCGACTCGCGGGTCTCTGAATCACGCGAGTTTATCAACCCTCTGAAAATGGTCGATAAGCGGCTGATTGCTGCTCAGTCGGCGAATTTCGGATAGCGATAAAATTTTGCGTCGATACAGGCCGTTATCGAGCACTTATCGAGGCTATCTGAATACGAGTACCCATTTTGGGCGATAAGTGCTCGATAAGGGCCTTATCGAGGCTTTCTGAATAAGGCCCTAAGTCCTGAGCAGGGCTTTGCCCTTTTCCCCACAAGGGCTGTTTAAAGTCCAGAGTAGCAATCAGCAAAAATATAACACAGGAAAAGACAGACCTTGTAGCAAGCAGTTTTCATCCAGAATTTCAGTGTGTCTCACTGGTTCAGACAGCCAGGCATGTGTGGGCAGCCTTGGGTTTTAAAGCCCCTTAACGAGGCAGTTGGGACCTGATCAATTAACTAGACCTTTTCCCAGCTGAATTTTAACCCAGTCACTGCAGACTTTTAACCCAGGCACTGCAGACTTAAACATAGGTCTGCCAGGTATAGGGCTGGTGTCTGATATTCACCCTGTTACAATTATGTTTATAAAAAAATCAATATGACGGTACAGAAGTGTCTATATTATTTATGAAAAAAAATAAGAAATACATGTAGCCTATAATAGTAATAATCCCAGAAGAACAGGGCATAATTGGCAGGCAAGTATTATTATCAATGTTTTTTTTTTAGATGCATACTGCAGCCTGGCCGTGCGTTTTACAGATATTATAGTGTTCCTATTTGTTTATTTATATACTGTAGCTGTGTATGTTTACAAGTTACAGTTACGAGCCCTACATGCTAGTGCCTAGCAAGAACCTGAAACAGAATACCTTTTTTGATCGTGCCTTTCATGTATTTTCTGTCTTCAGCACTTGCTTCTCTTGTACAATCTTTTAAGCGCTTTTTATCTTCAGTAGCCTTTTCTCATAAGATTGTATTTTTCCTTTCTCACTGTCTTTCTGTCTCCTTCATTGTTGCCACTAATCAAACTACAGTATGTTCCAGTATAAAGAGACTTAGAGATGGGGCAAACAAATGTAACGTTTTTGAAGTGAAACTTCTTTGGCGGCACCTACAGAGTTTTGATGGGAAAAATCTCTGCTGGTAACGAAAACACGTAACGGATGTTATGTCATGGGCTACTGATGGGCACGCATGCGCAGAAGCGACCGCTGGGTGCCACGCATGCGCAGAAGTGGCCACCGGGTGACGAGCATGCGCAAAAGTGGCGGTCACACCACATACACACAACTGTTATAAGAAGAATTCCCAGTGAGTATAAATATAGACGTGGAAATTGCAAAAATGTACCCCCAAAAAAAGGGGGGGGGCTGTATGGCAAGCATGCGTATTCTAAGTCACACTTCTTTGGGTTTTGTCACTGAAATTGTGTTTTGATTTTTATGATTTACATTGAATGAAAGACATTTGAAAGTAACGACATTTAGATACTTTACTATCCAAAATATATGTACCTTACTTTAGTTATCATAAATCAATTATATATTGTATTCCAAGTGACAGTATGGACATTTCAACACAAAAATAAATCAAATAAATTATACTCAAATCTGTTTAATTGAATTAAAAACATCACCATCACAATTAACATTTCAGTGACAAAACACAAAGAAGTTTCATTTGCGCGTGCTCAGCACACACAACTTTTATTTGTATCCCAAAATCTGAGGCTACATGGGCTGTCAATAATAGCCCTGAGATCCGGAGTACCTTTTCAGGGATAGTACATCAGTAATTGCAGACAATTATAATAAAGTAAAATAGTTTAGTAACTGCTAAAGGGGCTGTCTATGGAGTTAGGCCTCGGTCCCGCTGCGCTCGTTGGCGCGGGCGGCTAAGTCGCGAGTTCCCCACCAGCAGGGGAATCCTCGCGAGCCGGTCCCGGTCCCCCCTGGCGGCACAGCTGACTACACGCTGTGGCGCGTCAGCCGCTAGGAGACACAAGAGAATGGTCTTTCCTAGCGTTGACGCGTCACGTGGTGTGGCTGTGAGCCAATGGGGAGGGGAGGCTTCGGGAGGAGGAGAGGCTTCGGGGAGCGGGGAGGAGTGTGGAGTGAAAGCAGGTGAGTGCCTGTCTGTGTGTGTGTCTGAGTGCGTGCGTGCCTGTCTGTGTCTGTGTGTGTATGTGTGTGCCTGAGTGCCTGCCTCTGTCTGTGTGTGTGTGTGAGTGCGTGAGTGCCTGCATGTGTGTGCGCGCTTGTGTGTGTATGAGTGCGTGAGTGCCTGTGTGTGTATGTGTGTATGTATGAGTGCCTGCGTGTGTGTGTGTGTAGCAGCTCCAGCCCGAGTCCGTAGAGGGAGGGGGGGGAGAGTAGCAGCTCCCTCCTGCAGCCCGTGGAGGGAGGGGGGGGGGTGAGTAGCAGCTCCCTCCTGCAGCCCGTGGAGGGGGGGGGGGGTGAGTAGCAGCTCCCTCCTGCAGCCCGTGGAGGGAGGGGGGGGGAGAGTAGCGGGTCCCTCCTGCAGCCCGTGGAGGGAGGGGGGGGTGAGTAGCAGCTCCCTCCTGCAGCCCGTGGAGGGAGGGGGGGGGAGAGTAGCGGGTCCCTCCTGCAGCCCGTGGAGGGAGGGGGGGGAGAGTAGCGGGTCCCTCCGCTCAAGCCACGCCCCCCCTCCCTGTCAAACCTCCCACTCCCGCCCACCTCCCGCTCCGGCTCCCGCTCCCTACAGACCGCATATCGCGGTCTGTGTATCTCAGCGCACCGCCTGTCTGCAGTGCGGGTGCGCTGACTCTGGGAGCGGGGCCTTAGCCTTATACTTTATTGCAACTCAAAGGTATTTGTCAGTCTGCCAAGAACTTGGTTGTTAGGTAAATGGTAATCTGTCCAACAACCCCTCACACACCCAATACAGATATTATAATTATATTAAACACAGTATTAAACAAGCAGCCCAGCAGAAACATATACAGTAGTTCAACTTTCTTATAGATCATCACAAAAACAAGTGAAATTGTATTCTGAGCTCAGTAAAAAGATTATAGATTGTCTCCCAGAAAAATGGCTACAAAATATTGTCAAAGATAAAACCCTGCAGTGCCCTGCTCTTCCCATACCCACAAAGTCCATACCCTGGATGAAAGGTAGTGAATTTCCAGTCCTTGGTCAGGATGGAAATAATATATAATATTCCCAGTGGTTAAGCCACCAACCTGATCCCTGATTTATCTAACTATATAACTTGCCGGGGGTATTCCCCTGATGAACTCACTCTCTGGTCACTCACTGGTCACGGTTCTCCACGTACACAGACTGGGATAATGATCCTCTGTCCAGCTCCTTCCATTAGGATCCTCCAAGTCTGTGGGGCTTATGTCCCCACTGATAAGGCCAAGAGTCTAACTCAGAAACAGTGCCCTCTCTAATATGAGATTTAGGGCTTTTGTATACAGCATGCGGCCGCGCGTGCCTATGCGAACGTGCGTGCACACGCCGCATGCTTTTTGTATGTATACTGTGTGAGTCTACAGTGTTTAGTATACAGTGTTTAGTGTATGTGTGTGTGTCTATGTGTGTGTGTATGTGTGTGTGTATGTGTGTGTAATTTATTATTTATTAAAAAAAAACCATTGGTAGAAATAATATATTTATTAAATTTGTGTAGACACATAAATACATACACACACACACACACACACACACACACACACACACACACACATACATACATACATATACATACATACACATGCATACATATACACACACACACATATACATACATTGAGCGCAGGCAGCGGCGCGAAAAGATAAATTTCCTCATCTTCGTCGCTGTCTGTCGGCTCCCCTCTCCCTGCCGTGCGCGCGCGCGCGGCCCTTCTATAGAATGGCTGACTCACGTCAGTCAACTAAAATTCCGCGTCACGGCACTATAGATCGTGCCTTAAGTGGATGTTTCCCAACTTTGCTGTAAACACAGGAGGAGATTGCAGCTGACAGAAATCCAGTCTCCCAACTCATGCTGATGCTGAAGTTTTTAAGGGAAGCTCTGGAGCCTTGGAAAGGGATTGCTGTTTAGTCCTCATGTGTCACTTCCCAGACTCATGGAGAGAAAGTTCTGGAAAAAGTTACAGCCTCCTATATATCCCATCCTCTGCAGAGTTATCAGTGCTTGCCCCTTAGAGCATCGTGGGAGGTGTAGTTTTCCTGGGCATGATAGAAGAGCAAACTCACATACTTTCAAAACCCTAGAGGATATTACACAGAGAATAGAAATTCCTGGGTTGCAGCACACGTTGTATAAGTTATGGTGAGGAAAGAGTGACCAAATCCCTCTATCGTACATTAAATAAAAATACCACTTGTGAGCACATTCACACGTCTCAGACAAGTCTGCAGCCCTGCCTGTCCCCATTATCTCTTAGCATACAATGCTTCCACTGCAGCCAGGGATTGTGGGAAATGGCATGCAAATGAGCACACGGTGTAACCTTTTGCTTCTTGTCCATTTTAACATGGACCCCTATAAGCTTATGCCTGCCGTATTACACATCATTTTTAGCACAGCCTGGGTTAAAGAAGTGCATAGTCAATAAACCCACCCACAGACAGCTGTTTCGATCTTGTTGTGTATCATCAGTGTGAGGCTGGTTATACTGCCTTGCAATGTGAAGAACATTTTGGTTTTATTCTTTTTCTCCCTGGTTATTGCCTCTCTCGCTCCTCTTTGCATATATCTCTGCCCATTTACTGTGGGGTACATTTGTATGTAAGTGTATTTATATAGCACATCAGTATACGCAGCGCTTTACAAAATGACTATACAAAGCAAATAAAGTACAAACAATGGGGATACGAGCGACAGGTAAATGACAACATAAGTCAAAAGGAGGCTCTGCTCCAAAGAGCTTACAATCTAAATGTTATGTTGGGAGGCTTATGGACACAGTAGGAGTAGAAATGCATTATCAATAGTGGAGAAAAGAGGTCGCGGGCATCTGGAGTTCATGCAGTAACAGAGACATTGAACATTTTATGAGGCGACAGTGCAGCTGTGCTTTGAATGTGGAAAGTGCAGATGCTTGACAAACTTTGAGTGGAAAAGTGTTCCAAACTATAGGTAGGGAGAGATTAGTGAGGAAGGTTTAAGACAGGAATGTGTGTGGAGAAGGGGGGAGGCGGGGGCTGAGTAAAATGCGTGGGGTGAGGGAGATTGAGGAAATCAAACGTTTAAAATAATGTATATTACGTTACAAAAGTGTCTATATTATTTATGAAAAATTAAAAAAAAAACACATACATTTAGCCTATAATAATTGTAATCACCGAAGAACAGAGCATTACCAATCATTGGTGGACCGGTTTTCTCTTTCCCCCTCTTTGGAACACCTTCACTGCATATGGTCGTCTGCATACACGGTGAAGCTAATACCGTTTTGCGTGATGACATCATTGCATCCATTGGACGCAAGACATTACATGCTCTTTGGTGGCCGTCACAAGATGTTGCTTTTTCAATATAAATTTCTGGGTATTTTAAAGTTAAGGATCAGATCATTTAAATAGTTCTAGTATTGTGTACATACAATGCAAATTGCTGCATATATCATACATATGGCGTATATAAGTCTCATTTGGAAACATCTCACCATGGGTTGCCTGTAGGATGCACAAAAAAAATATCAGCCCATATTTACTAAGCCGTCTTCTGCCGTTAAACAGCTCCAGGTGCTGTACGGTACCTTATGGCAGAAGACTGCATAGTAAATATGGCCCATCATGTGGTACACAACACAATGAATGCAGAAAGTCCATGCACGTGAGATGTTTTTGTAGCAATATTTCTGCGTGCTGTAAATCTATTCTTAATGAATATGGTGAGAACCTGCAATATGTATTGTATCAAATTGCATTCTGTTTTCTGGTGATTTTAGCATGGCTAACCCGCATTTTAATGGGTAGTCCCAGTTGTGTGATTGCACACACTGAACTCTGTGTGCCTGTACAGTATGGTAAAGACAAATCATTGCCACACCTAAGACTGTTCATAATTCACCTGTAACAATTTTTTTTTACCAAACATTGGGTAGATCCACGAAGCTCCATTAAATCTGGGCTACTACAGTACCATGACGCTACCTAAATAGGTAACGTCCGTTAGTTTTCCTCAGTTTAACGGGTATCCACAAAGCTAACGATGTTCAAAAACAATGTCTGTTTGGCAACCTAGCATCGTTACGTTAGCTTAATGAATGGGTATTCTCATTGTGCAGACGTGTTAACCAATACACTGTACATTCACATTAGCAAACCTACAACGTCCGTTCCAGTGAATGCACATGCATTACAGACACCGCTGCCACAGTGAAGGGAAGGAGATGATTTCCTGTAAATATTGTTCTGGTTATTTGACCTGTATATTTTCTCTCCCTTTATTGTTTGCACACAGTGAAGTGACTGTGTGGCAATAAAAGCTTTGTTCACTACTGTCTCTTAGTAATTATTGTTAGAATATGTAGATACATTATTGTTGACACATATTTAACAGTCATGATTATATTTCATATTGGGTCAGAAAAACAAATAGCCTACGTTCACTTAAATCACTTAAAGCCATAGTATAGTTTATTATATGAACTTCCTGACACATTACCTGATGCATCTCTTGGTGTGTTTCAGACATGTATATGATCCATAATATATATCTTTGTATGACACAAAACTTTTTGTAATGAAAGTGTCAAGTGCTATACTGGGTTCAATCCTTTGGGTACCACTTTAGAAGGCTATTCCCAGAAATAACGCTATGATCATCCTGGTCTGGAGCAGGTTTCGGTTTGACCTAATTATCATAGCGTTAGATCCGTGCTCTAGCAGGAATGGAGGTTTGTGGATATGTGATGTTATGCTGACGGATCATTAGTAAATGAGTAAGCAAGACATCCGTTCAAAGTTAGCGATAAGACATTTCTCTGGTTAACTCGAGGGCATTGGGTCGCTAATCACCTTTGTAGAAATTTGGTATGACTATAAATGTGTTAAATGGGGGTAACGCCACAATAAATAGTTTAACAGAGCTCTGCGTTACTACCCCATGATGTGAATGACCTACACAAAAGAAATAAAGTATAGTAGAAACTTTTTGAATCGCTCGGTTTTATGCAAAGTCTTACTGAAAATCTCTCATGCTTCTTCTTTTAGCACTGCTGCTTGTTCAAATCTATTTTAAATGTATTACGAGATTTAATGTAGTAACAAAGGAGGGAGAGGGAGTAAGGGGGTATGATACATTTTATTGGACAAACAAGTAGTTGATATGTTACAAACTTTACAACCTTTCAGGGTAACATTAGAGATGTAATGAAAAGCTTGCACTTCTCCTCTACAGTATGTCGCCAGCAGGTTTGCCGTACGGTATGTCGCCAGTATGTCACCAGTAGGTTGCAGGACCACCCTAGTAGTTTTTTGTATATACCCCCCTTTTTAAACACACCTGCTAGTAAACATTCCAAACACAGTGTTTTTCTATTTTGAAAAACCCTTCTGAGCGCTTGCGAAGTTTGTACGCTGCAAATTGTTTGTTGGACCAATAAAAGGTTTGTTGCCAAAAATGATTTCTTCTTTTATTTCTTCTAATTAGATCACTAATGATATTGTAAGTGTCTTCCAGATTTGATGCTAAATGTGTCCAGGTGCTTCAAGCGCTGCATAGAAATGGTTTGCAGCATTTGGCTGCTGTTTACTGGAAGAATTAAAATTTATTTTGAAAACAGACTGCAATGTACAGTATGGGATACTCGGTTCATTTAGAAAGCAGCCTGGTGTATGTCAGCTGCAATTAAATCTGTTTTCAATCTCGTCGGACTTTATTTATAAATATAGGTGAAATTATATAAACCTGACTCCAATAGACAACCTTCTATTATTTCTTACTTGGACATTTATCATTTAAATTGACTTTTCTCTTAAGCATATTTTCACTGAACCTTGTTTTAGGTTTAATTTATTTTTGTATTACCACATTTATTTCAATATATATGCAGTTTTTACATTCTGTTTATATAGTTATTAGTCAGATTTTTGTTTACAAAGCATCATCTCTGAAACATTCAATCAGCGGGATGTATGTGGATGTATTTATAAACATACAATAGATCTTAAAAAAACAAAACAAATATAGAAAATAAATTTTTTACCTGTGCGTTAATAATGTGTGTTCCAATACAAAAAGTTATAAGCACAAAATGATAGTGTACCTTATCTATTAAAATACAGTGACATAACCATATTTATTTGGTAATGTTTGTGAGGCAGTTAAAGCAGCAGTCCTGGTTTCGTGTTTGTTTTGTTAATTTTTCTATTTTACTATATGCAGCATGTGCGTAGATTTAATGAGAAATAATTAGTTAAGCTGTCAATCGATCCATTCTCCTGTGATCGATCAGGACCACACCTTGCTGTGTGGGGCTATCGAAATGGCCACCTTCTGACTCTGCTATAATCAATGAAATGCTGCAGCTGCAATGTAACATTATATTACTAAGTGTACCACATTATTGTTACAGCTTTCAGAGCAATAGACAGTCTGCTGTTTGGAACACAGCAACAGATCTGTTTGTGATACTTTGTTGCCAATGGGTCAAGCTCAGAAAGGTGTGTGTGAGAGCATGTTTCAAAAGAGGAAGTGGATGTGACTTTCTAAATGGTTGCTGGAGCAACCAAAATCATTAAGAATGGCAGGAGTTTAAATGTTGTTATTTTTAATGCAGTCAGTATTATCTTATAGTTCAGAACTGATTTATTTATATAAAAAAATAGGATGTTGAATGTTTTTGCTGATTTAAGAAGATTGTGTAATTTGCACACTTTAGTCTAAGTTTGGCTGAGCTTGCTTTGAAATTTGTAAATGCAAAATCTATATCTTTGCCTGGGGCATTTTTGAGAGAATAGAAAAACAGGACATCTTCAAACCCTGCTTTTCTACATCCAATAGAATACTTTTAAGTATGGTACAGTTAATCTCGCAGTTCTTGCATTCTTTCAGTGTGTGTGTTTTTTGTTCAATTTGTTCAGTTGTTACTTCTGCCTGACTAGGATTGCACAGAGCACTCACATTGTGAATTGCATCGATGTATGCACCGGTTTCCTTGTTGTTTCTTATACCCATATGGGCATTCAGTGGATTTCGATAGATTTCCATTGTTTACACATGCAGGGCCTCATGCAGAGAGCATCGTTATTTCAAAACTCGCCATTTTTTGTTCAATTTCCCTCAGAAAACGGCATAAAATGGCGAGTTGCGAAAAACGCGCCATTTTTTTATTTCTATGTTTAAAACTCGCCTCGCGGCTGGCGAGAACCTCAATCGCGCCATTTTTAAAACTCTCCGAATGCAGAGAGGTGCGAACGGCAAGTAGCGGCTGTTCGCGCCAAAAAAAGGCGCGATTCTCGCATTTTTGCCGCGCCACGAAAATATGGCAAGATGGCGCTCGCCGCCTATAGTAAAGGGGAAAAAAAAGGCGCGAATTTGTTTTTACACGTTTCTGAAGCGCGCATCTCGCCAATTTAAACTCGCCACACGCATCCATGTTAAACATAGCAGAATTCGCACTTTTCTGCATATGGAGAATAAAACTCTCCAAAAAAGCTACTTTTTATGAAATTCGCCATTTTTAAAATTCTATGCTCTCTGCATGAGGCCCGCAATCTGGGATTCTGTATTTAAATTAAAAAAATCTGTCACTTGTTAACAAACCTTCCAATAAAAACAAAAACTTTATTTTACATAGTCACATTGTAGATGAGGTTGAAATAAATACATATGTCCATCAAATTCAACCTATGCTAAATGTAGGCGACGGATACTTTATCTTATATCCATACTTGCAGTATATTGATCCAGAGAAAGGCAAACACAAACCCCAGTCAAATATCATGCAATGATATCTCATAAGGGGAAAAATAAATTCCTTCCCAACTTCAATAATTGCAATGCAAATGCAATCAGATTATTCCCTGGAACAACATTCTTCCCATGTTTACTTAGTTGGTATATCCCTGTATAAATTTTGTTTCTAAAAAGATGCCCAACCTTTTCTTGAACAAATCTATTGTATCTGCCATCACAGTCTCCATGGGTAATGAATTCCACATTTTAACTGCCCTTGTTGTAAAGAACCCTTTCTTTTGTTGCTGGTGAAATCTGCTTTCCTGCAACCTTTAAGGGCTACCCCCGAGTCCTTTGTACTGCCCGTGGGATGAATAGTTCTTTTGAAAGCTCCTTGTACTGTCCCCAAATATATTTTTTATATAGTTATCATATCCCCTCTTTTCTAAGGTAAATAAATCTAATTTAGCTAACCTCTCCTCATAAACCAGATTGTCCATCCCCTTTATTAATTTGGTGGCTCTTCTCTGCAGTCTCTCTAGTTCCATAATATATTTTTTAAGGAGTGGTGCCCAAAATGGTACTCCATATTCAAAGTGTGGTCTTACTAATGCTTTCTAAAGGGGCATAATTATGTTTACTTCCCTTCCATTCATTGCCCAATTAATGCAAGATATAATCTTGTGTGGCTTTGCAGCTATTGCATGACTTTGGGCACTATTGCTAAGCCTCCTGTCTACAAGTACTCCTAAATCCTTCTCCATAAGGAGACTCTATCCAAGTCCTTCTGAAGGGAAATTACATCCTGCTCTGATTCTACTACCTTACACAATTTAGTGTCATCAGCAAAGATGGAGACTTTGCTCTCTATGCCAACCTCAAAGTCCTTAATAAACAAGTTAAAAAGCAGGGATCCCAGTACCGAGCCCTGAGGTACTCCACTCACAACTTTAGCCCAATCTGAAAAAGTTCCATTTATGACAACTCTTTGTTGTCTGTCCTTTAACCAGTTTTCAATCCAGGTGTATATATTTTTACTGAGTCCAATTTGCTTTATTTTGTATACTGTACCAACCTCTTGTGTGGAACCGTATCAAAGCCTTTGAAAAATCTACGTAGACCACATCAACTGCATTACCTTGGTCTAAATTCCTACTTACCTCCTCAAAGAAACAAATAAGGTTAGTTTGGCATGATCTATCCTTCATAAATCCATGCTGACTATTACTAATAATTTTGTTTTCCATTTGGTATTCCTGAATATTATCCTGTATTAAACCTTCACTATTGAAGTCAGGCTTACAGGTCTGTAATTCCCTGGTTGTGATCTAGCTCCCTTTTTAAATATAGGCACCACATCTGCTTTACGCCAATCTTGTGGTACTGTGCCTGTGGAAATGGTGTCCTTGAATATTTAATGTAATGGTTTGGCTATTACTGAGCTTAACTCCTTGAGAACTCTTGGATGTATGCCATCGGGGCCAGATGCCTTATTTACTTAAATTTTTTCAAGTCGCTTATGAACTTCTTCCTCAGTTAACCAATTGTTCATTAATATGGAGGTTGTGGCTTCCTCCTGTGGCGCTACTATTGAACTTGATTCTTCCCTGGTAAACAAAGGCAAAGAATTTGTTTAATACTCTGCTTTTCCCTTATCTCCAATAATCTGCCTGCCCATCTCACACTGAAAGAAAGGGTCCTATATTTTCTATTCTCATTTTTTTGTTATTAAGGTACTTAACGAACTTTTAGGGTCGATCTTACTTTCTATTGCAATCTTTTTTACATTATCCATTTTTGCTCATTTGATTCCCCTTTTGCAATTTTTGTTACATTCCTTAAAATTCTGATACAATGTCTCCGTCCCTTCTGACTTAAAGAATCTAAACGCCTTCCTCTTCTTGTCCATTTCCTCCCCTACCTGTTTATTTAGCCACATTGGTTTTGACTTATTTCTTTTATACTTATTACCCAAGGGTATACACTGATAAGTGTGCTTTTCTAACAATGTTTTAAAGACTGCCCATTCATCTTCTACATTTTTCTTTGCAAAAGCATCGTCCCAGTGTATTACTTGTAGATTAGTCCTCAGTTTATTAAAATCTGCTTTTCTAAAGTTTAAGGTCTGTGTTGAACCCAAGTAATCTGTTTTTTTGATAATTTATTTCAAATTAGACTATGATATGATCACTGCTACCCAAATGTTCCAGGACTTGAATATTTGCTATCACTTCTACATTGTTTGATATTACAAAATCCAGTATTGCCACTCCTGGTTTGTTCCTCAATAATTTGGGTAATAATTGTCTTTAATCACCCCCAAAATCTTGTCTCCTTTTGTTGTAATGCTAATCTCATTGCCTCAGTCTATGTCTGGATAATTAAAATCACCCATTATGCAAACATGACCCAGTTTTGATGCCTTCTCCATTTGCAAAAGTATTTTAGCTTCCTCAATCTCACAGATATTTGGTGGTTTATAGCATATCCCTACAAACATTTTATTTATACTTTTACCTCCACTGCTAATTTATATCAATAAGGTCTCTACATTTTCATAATTGCCTTCTTAAACATCTTCCCTTAGAATAGGTTTTAGATCCAGTTTAACATATAAGCATACCCACCTCCTCTTCTATTTGCTCGATCCTTCCGAAAAAGTGAATAACCCTCTAAATTAACTGCCCAGTGTCATGGGAGACCAGTGCTTATCCTACAAAAATATACCTGGATCTTTTGATTGACAAAACATTAGCTAAATTAAATTGTATTTATTCACATGAGAAACACACACAACTTGATTTACAAGATAACACGAAATAACACTTACGAGAATGAGGTAAAACAAAATAACTGGTTTCCAGAACGAAAGTCCACGAAATGCAGTCTCTAGGTATTAATTCCCAGGAGCGGGGTTAATACGCAAAACAGTCTTTGGCTAGGGGCGCTGCTTGCAGCCCCTGTTTCTCCGCCGAAAGAAGTTTCTTCGTTCTGCGCTTGCAGATTTAGTTTTCAAGTCCTTAGTTCTAACAAACTTTTACAGCGGGGTACAATCCTTGGTTGCGATGAAACGTCTTGATACCGCACGCTGTCCTTTCCGATGTCACACAGATGAACGATGTAGAACGCATACCCGATAGCCTGCACGGGCTAATAACACCCTCCCAAGCCTATCGGGATAATACACAGCCAATCTTGGCGTGGGAAGCAAATTCCCACCCAATGGCAAGTTTGCCAGTAGTTCCTGCAACCGGGCAAAGGGCCTCACAGTATGCCAAGGGTAATGCGCTAACTTCACACTTAACCCGCTTAGCATACCTGACTAAGCTCCCTTGCATGGCGGCAGAAAGTCTACCTTTCTCCAGGATGCCCGGACATCTGCTAGGCAATTTTTTTATATACAGTTCCTGACATTTAGCACTTTCCCCAGGTCGGTGTCTTTTGAAGCCACAGAGTTTTGCAGACACTCTGGAGCCTGCTCCACAGGGAGTCTCAGAAGTCCTGACTGACATTATACATGACTCATCCCTGATCATAAATGGCAATGGTGAATGCTTAATGTATCCGCTGACCTGCCTGACTGAAATGTAAATGTCCCGGTTCCTATAACCTTAAAGTACTAAACTCTAAGCTACTTCTCATTTATCCTTTAAAATAAATGTTACAGTTCTTATAACTATTCTAGTTTATATGTCTACCCTGTAGCACTCTGCACACCGAAAATTAGAAAGCTAGGACCTTCCTATCCAAACTTAGCTGCTTAATTATGTGAGGGCTATGATGTGGTTTGTGGTTTAAGCTTTTCCACGGTCTGCGGTTTGAGGTCAGGATGCAATGTTGCAATCCCCGGCCGCAATCGATAACCACAAACGTACTTTACCAATTTACCTTTATTGGATGAGGTAACCACATTATACACTGTTGCGATCCGGCATCTTTTCATGACTGCAGACCACTTAACCAATTTAACTTGCGGCTAAGGTTTCCCTTGCTCGTCTGCGGTTACCCAGTGATACAGTGTTGTAATGCCTGACTCAACCACAAAACCATAGGCACGCTTATCCAATTAACCCTTTTAACAGTGCTAGATGCCCCTTATTCCTAGCGGGCGCATTTTAGACATATCACATATTAAAAGGACTGCAGCCAGCCCTGGGCTGCAGAACGGACACTTTATAGTCACTTTATTTGACTCAGGGGAACCCAGCTGAGCAGAATGCCTTTATTTCATGGCCTGGGTATCCCTTCACCGTCACACTCAGTCATGAGTTTCATCCCACCATGTTTCAGTAATGCCTATAATATCATACTGCTCCCTTGCAGCTATTAATTCAAGTTCCCCCATTTTATCTGTCAGGCTTTTTGCATTAGCAAGCATGCATTTAAGTTTTTTTTTTTCAGTCTGTACTATTATCTTATCTTCTGCCTTTCTCCTGCCTTTCTGCGCCAATTGAGTTTTGTCTTTGGAAGTTTTCTAGTATTATCTGTATTTACTATGGGTGTCTCACTGCTTGCCAAACTCGCACTTGCCCCCATTCTACCTCCATGACCCCTTGCTTTTTCCCAAGCCCCATCTATTTGAATAATTTTGCATAAATGACTCTTAAAATAAGCACCACATCGCCATCAATTTGATATATATTTTCAACAGATTTTAAGACTTAATGCATATTTTTGATTCTGAGGGGTGCTAAAAGTGCTAAATTATACTTTACAAATAATTGGAGGTTCTAAAGGACAATGCATCTTTACAGACCAAAATAGCTTGGCACAATTTTTTTTTTTAAATATTATCTATTTTATCTAGAAAGCTGGTCGGCTACCCCACTATTCTTTGTAGGATAGGAATTGTTTTTAATTGTGTAACAAGTTACTCTTACAAACTCAAAGCAACCAAAGAAGGTCTCACATTACAATGTCACACAGTATTACACAAACCCAAGCAAGAGTTGCATTAGATTTGTTATCTATTGGGTAACACTGCAGATTTTGAAGTAGTATTTCTGTGCCAGGGGGACTGTGGTATTATTTCTGTAGAAACACAAAATCTGAAAAGACAAAGGTACCTCCAATTATGATAACGGTAAATTAAAAAAATAAAAAAAACTCACAACTAGCCTTTGTCTTGAGCGTCTCAAAGTAAGCCTGGGTGATCTAGAACAGGGGGAGCAAGCTTTTTTCCCTGCGCCCCCCTGACGACTGTCCCCTCACCTCCGCGCCCCCCTTCACCTGCCCTCCGGCGTCATGATTGCAATGTGACGTCACATGACTTCGCGGCGTAATTTGACGCCGCGTTGCAATGGCAACGCATGTGAGAAGCCGCTGGAGCCAAGGTAAGTTAGGTTTATAGAGGCCCTGCAGCTCCCCGGGCACTTAATTTAAGTAACTTCGGGATGCGCGCGGGCCTCTGTAAACCCCGCACTCAGTCTCGCACCCCCCCCCCCAGTTTGCACACCGCTGATCTAGAACACCTCCCACCACGCACCATGGTGTCCCAGCGCCTGTCTTGGTCAGACTGCATTTCCTTGCTTGATGGTATACTCTTCAGGGTCTTAGAATTCCTTTAATTTCTAGTGTTCCTCAGTGTGGATTTGTGCAACATGTATGGTGAAGTGTCTTACCATGGTGTGAGTGTGCATAAGGGCAGGAATGGGGTGAAGAAAAACATGAAAAGCTGAGAAGCATCCAATATTCTATTTAAGGGTGGCAATCCATTGTCATTCTCTGTACAAAACTGTTTTATCAAGATCCCTTGAATATAATTGTACCCCCTCTTTATACCCCTAAATATATTAAAATGTATGTACTAGGGTGGGGGCCTGAGTCCACTTCCCCTGTACCTAAGAGAGAATATTCACCCTGCAAAGAACCAGGCTGAAGTCAGACAACGCAGCAGGGCACGTATCTTATGGATAACCGTACTTTATAGGTAGGGAACAAAGGAATCGCATACAGTGGCCCTCAAAATCAGGTGAACCATATACTGTACAACACTTGGTTCTCATACATATAGTATAATAGACCTCGCTGCAGAAATGTCCCAGAGTGTCACTTATTCAATCCCGGGGACCTGTGTGATAACTAATGGGGTACTGTTGGTGCCGGCACAGCGTTGGAACTTGTGCAGAGTCGTGTGTTGAAACAGTTGCAGGCCTGATACTTCAAAAAGGATGGTATTTTCTGGGTACTTTGAAAGGATAATAATGCGTTGTAGGGGCGATTCCCGAGATGCATTCTCACTTGGTTTACTCACAGCTTCAAATCCCACCTTACACGGGCAACCTTTCTCTGATGATATATCCCTTCTGGATCTTATCCAGCAAATGCTGTCTTGCCATGCTTGGAGACTGCAACCGCACTTAATGGACGGACTCATCGGAACAGGTCTTCCTAGTGGGTCTCTCCCTCTCTGTGCTCCTCCAAGCCTATCTATCTATCCAATTCCTCTTTCCGTGATGTAATCTTCTCAGTATCCAATAGTGTTAGTCCTTTCTTCTGCTCACAGTCATAGTCCAGAAGGCATGTCCATCAATACACTTGACACAGATATGAAGAGCAGGTTAACGCCTTATATCCACAGGGGGGCAGCATGTATACATATATGAATACTTAGGGTTTTTACATCATATTTTAAATGATTCTTAACATTCATGGTCGCTCTTTGTAGTTTGAAACAAAACAAGAATTAGATTTTCACCAATGCCGTTAACAATATGGCATCCATTCTTTCATGTTACACATTAAAAATGTCTCTGATTTGTGTTATTCTTTGCTACTTAATCGCCTAGATGTAAAGCACCAAAATATTTATTTAAGCTGCAAAATCATTTTCTGTGAGTTTTTCTATTTATTTTAATGTTGCAAACGTTCAATTATAAATCACCACAATGTAAAAAAGATGAATCATTACAGTATGTTTGTGGCATTCTTACTGCAGATGGGTTATGAGCCAGCCTCTAGTGTTTTAGAAGCACATTAGGGGGGAAAAAAGTACAAAAGAAAATAGTTGCTGAGCAATTTTACATGGGAAGAAAACACTTGACATTTTCCATTTGGAACTCTGCTTTCAATAATACTAATCCAGAAGTATTTGAGGTCCTTACGGTATCAAAGTATTGTACAGAGTATGCCCTTCTCTTTTTCACACTTACATTTCTTACTATTAAAACGTTGGACTCCACTTCACATACTGTACATAGATGTTAGTTGATGTGTTTTATAGTGGATGAAAAATATATTCATGTCCAAGAAGGCTTTTGTTTCTCAAACAGATAAAAATTAAACGTGTTTTAATCTCCCAGACTTTTTTTTAGTTCTGCACCAAATCCTCTGCATTATTTATTTTTTTAACACGGCCAGTATACCGTGGCCAAAATAAAATAAAAAATGAGCTTAAAGCTGAGGGAAATATTTATGCAGCAGCTTACAGTGCATTAGCTCTATCCTAGCTGTATGTCTTGTTTATTGTTGCCATATCCAGACAGTATTTTTGATTAGCTCTTTTCAGCCTTGAAGCTCTCTAAAGAATTCGGGCACTGATGGCTGATGGTACTTGATGTCATTGTGAAGAGATGCAATAGCATTAACGTTGACCCTCTTATGGTTACAGGATTATACTTTCAGAATAAGCTGGAAATTCTTTGTTGTCAAATTTCTGACGGATTGACCTGCGGAAGTAACATTGCCTTCCAGGGCTTTGCTTTGAGTAAAATGAATTCCACAGAGTGTATCTTCTGGGTACCATAAGTGCCGCTCAACTTGGATAATCTTTCGGTCATCAAGGTCAAAGTAGAGAGAACACAGTTTTGCAGTGATATTTCCAGTATAGTGCGTTATGTTCAGCTCCTCAATAACATAATGTGACGGTACTTAACATATCTAGGATTTCACTAAAGTATCATGTCTTCACTTTAACCCTCGAAGAAATTGTATTATATCTTGAAGTACAGTATCAATAGTTTTAATAATTTTCAAGTGTGTGTGTGTTTGTGTGTGTGTGTGTGTGTATATATACACATACACACTCCACCATGTTCCAAGGAAAGAGGAAAAAGACACAGCACAGAGGTTGCAAAAATTGAACTCTATTTTTGCAACCCGTGTTCTGTGTCTTCTTCCTCGCTCCTTTGAACCTGGTGGAGTATATTTTCTATATGTCTTATACTGTATGACGCATTAAGCTGCCAATTTTGACTTTATCCTATATTTTCTATGTGTTCTATAAAATAAAAAACGAATATACCTTTCTGTGGCTAACGTGTATATATGTATATATAATGTACTTGGGTGTTGATATACAAAGAAATAAAAAAACATATACAGGATATACACATTTTCATTGTGGGTATTCTCCTGTATTAGACAGTGAACTCATAATGGAGAGACCTTGTATAGTTGATGGTTGGCTAGAAAGTAGTTCTATTCCTTGACAATAGATATACTGTAAGGGTGATAACATTTGTATACATAAGATAGATATACCGTAGATATATGTGATACATAAACAAAATAATCTAAGATACATTGTTAAACATATGTGTAGACATGTTAAGGTTAGCTTAAATTATTATTATGATTTGCTCATTTATTGAAGGGATAGATCACCATCAAAAATTGTTTACCATGAAGAATTCTTACCAAACTTTCCTAAGACGAAGTGAGTCAAAAATGTGTTGGGGTTTTATTTAGCGTGGTCGGTGTTCTTTAGCACTCTGCTAAATTACTTATGCATTCTTTAAACCTAACTGGATTAATGACAGATGTAGCAAGACTTACTGCCCCCAGAGCTTGGGACAGTGACTGCAACGATTGTGCTGCAGGGGGTCCATGCTTCTGAATTGGATCCTCCACAGCTCGAATCTGTTCTGGCCACGATCACATAAACCTTACGATTTGCTACATCTGTACATTTACTGTTTTTTATTGTTTGATGGTTGACCGTTCCTGAGATACTGTCCACTCCTTCTAAATTGCTTGAAACCTGTTTCTTGAATTACAGGGCAAGATGGTGAAAGGAATGGGTGGTGCTATGGACTTGGTCAGCTCAGGAACCAGAGTGGTCGTCACCATGGAGCACTCAGCCAAAGTAAGTGGAGTAAGCTTTCCTTCCATTGTTTACGTAAAATGGATATTGAGAGGCAAGAAGTGATACATGGAACTAATGGCATCTTCCCTTATTATGATTGGAAGAGACATGATTTATTATGATTATCACAGAGGTGTTTGAATTATAGAAGGAATTGATCACTGTTTAGTTGAATAACTCAAGATCTAATGGACGTGTATGGTAATCAAGGCAATTCGTGCTATACTACAGAATTGTTTGTAGACTGTTTGTAAAATGTTCCTATTCATTTAAATAAAAGTCTCAAATCAAAGGGCCATATTTATTTAGGAGCAGTGATATCATTACAGTGACCACCGTCTAGTGGATAAAGGATTCATTTTAAAGCAATTCTGCAAAGCGTTTTTAAATCCAATAATTGGTTCTGGCACATACTAATGTTACACAAAAATTTTTATCCAAAGGGATAGAAAGATTCCTTTACTTACTGAGTTGTCAGAGTGATCCAAATTTACAGACACACATATTTTATGTGTTTTGATAGTCTGTAATATAAATATAGAGTCTCCTATCACTCAACCCCTTGTGAGAGGACTTTTTAAACTTTTACCACTGTATATACTCACAGAGTCACTTATTAGATTTTTTGGATGTAATAAAACTTTTTTATTTTTTGGTTTTAATAGTCTGTACCGATCTAAGAGTCCTTATGGCAATAAAATAAGTACACTGGTTTTGTTAAATAGATATAATAGAGAGTGCAATAAGAGGAATCTTTCTATCCCTTTGGATAATTTTTTTGTGTACTCCCTTATTATCCTCATGCACCCTATTATTACGACCTTATTCTATTACTAATTCTACACTAGGATGAGCGGTTAAATTACAATACCTTGGTGAATACTAATGTTATAAATATTATGGAGAAACAGATTGTTAGTGGCTAAGAAGAACCAAAAAAATGTGAAGTGCGCGAATATTATGCAAGTGAATTAATCAAAGGAAATAATTACCTTTAATTTAATATGTGTGTGTGTGTGTGTATATAAATGAATAACTACTAAACTGTTGGAAAGAATAAACTGAATATATACATATACACACACATATACAGTGTTCGACAATTCATTATAACTAATCGCCCGTGGCGGGTGGATTTAGGCCGCTGGCGAGCCGTTGCTCTATGAATTCCCCTTCTCGCGCCAATTTTTAAAAAATAAATAAATAATCCCTTTCCCTGATTGGGTTAACGCGGGGAAGAAGGCCGGCAGGAAGTGCTGGGTTAGCCCGTTCTCCGGATCTCCTCCCCTCCTGCCCCTGATCTCCTCCCCCTCCTGATCTGGGGTGTCCGCCACCTGGGATGCGGGGGGAGGGGGGGGTTGTGTTGCACGGCTGTGCACGTGGGTGGGGTGGTGGTGGTTCCCGCTCCAGTGCTTGCCCGCTCCCGTGCGCTGCCCCGCTCCAGTGCTTGCCCGCTGCCATGTGCTGCCCCGATCCCGTGTGATGCCCCGCTCCCGTGTGCTGCCCCGCTCCCGTGTGCTGCCCCGCTCCCGTGTGCTGCCCCGCTCCCGTGTGATGCCCCGCTCCCGTGTGCTGCCCCGCTCCCGTGTGCTGCCCCGCTCCCGTGTGCTGCCCCGCTCCCGTGTGCTGCCCCGCTCCCGTGTGATGCCCCGCTCCCGTGTGATGCCCAGCTCCCGTGTGCTGCCCCGCTCCCGTGTGCTGCCCCGCTCCCGTGTGATGCCCCGCTCCCGTGTGATGCCCCGCTCCCGTGTGATGCCCAGCTCCCGTGTGCTGCCCAGCTCCCGTGTGCTGCCCCGCTCCCGTGTAATGCCCCGCTCCCGTGTGATGCCCCGCTCCCGTGTGCTGCCCCGCTCCCGTGTGCTGCCTCGCTCCCGTGTGCTGCCCCGCTCCCGTGTGCTGCCCCGCTCCCGTGTGATGCCCCGCTCCCGTGTGCTGCCCCGCTCCCGTGTGATGCCCCGCTCCCGTGTGATGCCCCGCTCCCGTGTGCTGCCCCGCTCCCGTGTGCTGCCCCGCTCCCGTGTGATGCCCCGCTCCCGTGTGCTGCCCCGCTCCCGTGTGATGCCCCGCTCCCGTGTGTTGCCCTGCTCCCGTGTGATGCCCCGCTCCCGTGTGTTGCCCTGCTCCCGTGTGATGCCCTGCTCCCGTGCGCTGCCCAGCTCCAGTGCTTGCCCACTCCCGTGTGCTGGCCCGCTCCCCATGCGATGCCCCGCTCCCGTGTGCTGCCCCGCTCCTGTGTGCTGCCCCGCTCCCGTGTGTTGCCCCGCTCCCGTGTGCTGCCCCGCTCCCGTGTGCTGCCCCGCTCCCGTGTGTTGCCCCTCTCCCGTGTGATGCCCCGCTCCCGTGTGATGCCCAGCTCAAGTGCTTGCCCACTCCCGTGTGCTGGCCCGCTTCCCGTGCGATGCCCCGCTCCCGTGTGCTGCCCCGCTCCCGTGTGCTGCCCCGCTCCCGTGTGATGCCCTGCTCCCGTGTGATGCCCAGCTCCAGTGCTTGGCCGTTCCCGTTTGCTGGCCCGCTCCCGTGTGCTGCCCCGCTCCCGTGTGATGCCCAGCTCCAGTGCTTGCCCGTTCCCGTGTGCTGCCCCGCTCCCGTGCCCACTCCCGTATGCTGCCCCGCTCCCGTGCCCGCTCCCGTGTGCTGCCCCGCTCCCGTGCTCACTCCCGTGTGCTGCCCCGCTCCCGTGCCCGCTCCCTTGTGCTGCCCCGCTCCCGTGCTCGCTCCCGTGTGCTGCCCCGCTCCCGTGCTCGCTCCCGTGTGCTGCCCCACTCCCATGTGGCCCGCTCCCATGCCTGCACGGGGTGGGGAGGCTGGAGAGCCAAGTCTTGGCGGTTCCCCCTACTCCACTGTGTGTGGAGGGGGCTTCCCCCCCCCATGAACGCGACCAACAGCCGCAGGAAGAGTCGGGAGCAAGATGGCCGACACTGCTCCATGAGGGAGGGTGAGGTGCCTGTGTTCCTCCGGAGCTGACACCGGCTCAGGGGAACCCCGAGGAGAAGCATCAGCCGAAGAGATCTGCTCCGGATGTCATCAGCCCACCAACATTTAAAGCACCACTCACGCTCTTGAAAACAGACAGACAAGTCTATGAAAGGGAACCATTAAGAAGCAAAACGAATGCCCAGAAACCAATGATCAAAATATAAACATTTTACTGACGACAGATAAATTGAAACAAATTAAAAAATACTATAAAAAACAAACAGAACCGTATATATGCTTGGTGCCAAAAATCTCTCAAATACCAAAAAAGGGGAACTTCCCAGCACTCAAAGAATATAAAGAGATATATGCAATATGCCAAACAGAATGCTTTAGAATTATTTAAAGAGATCATATAGCCCAAAACACACTGATAATTGTGTGGCCAGGTGCCCCCTGGGCTACTAAACTTCTCTTCCTAACACATACGTCATGGTACCAGCACAGGCAGTGTTAGGATTAATCCTTGCCCTTGCCACTGTAAACAACTCCCAAGTAGTGACAAGGGAGGTGGGCCCAAGGCCTAGGTACTGCCCATAACCGGGGCTAAGACCTGGGGCCCTCCCCTGGTAACAAAAAGGGGTTGCAGCCTAAATTTAGTGTTCTTTCTGTGCTCTCCCCTCAGAGGGAGGAGGGTGTCTTCTAGTTCTGAACAGAGATCTGGTTTCAGGCCTTCCCTCCTGCAGGAGAGTGGAAGCATCTACCCCTTACTCCACCAGGGAGTATGGGAGTTAAGGAGAGACTCCTGGGGCCTCAAGTTCCTTGGGCTGGCTCCTAGGAAAGAAGATTGTACCCATCTCTGTATGCTGTCTGATGTATGCAGAATAAAGACCATCAGTTATTTTACTCCTGCCTGAGGATGCAGTTATTCAGGAGGAGGGAAGAGAGGCTACCTGCAGTTGCTGCACCTATCCATGATAGGCCCTGTTGGATGGAGGCGCTGCACCAAAGAGAAAGAGAATAAGATACGGAAACCTGTCCTGTTTATCCCCACTACCATCAGCGGAAGTTCAGAATGTTGAGAACCTAGCAGGTGCCTACAGAATCCTGAGAGCCTACACCCGGTAACCAGAACCAAATCTCCCTTAGGTGTTTCAATTGTAAAAAAGAAAAAAGAGGCAACTGAGTGTTACAAAATAAAGTACAGCGAAAGGGGAGGGAGGGGAAAGGGACTAGGGGAAAGGAGGGGAAGGAAGAAAAAAACAAGGGGAAGAGTGAAAGGAGAATGGGGGGGGGGTAACGTTTGGGGAATAAACCCCTTCTTCTGGCTCATTCCCAAAGACCAGATGGATCTAAGGTACCTCCCTTAACACCCTTTTAAATATAACCTCCCTCAAATAAAAATCTGTGCTGAACAAAACATAAGCCTAAATGTATGTGGAGAAAACAGCTGTAAGGCTAAGAATGGCAAGCTAGAGGCTAGGGTAAGCACAGTACAAAGGCCAAAGGAGCCCTAAGGGAAATTTTAAAAAAAGCAACAGAACCCCAAACCAGCAATAAACTCTGAGGTCCAGAGATGGCAAAATAATCCAGGGATACCCCAAAGGGGATAAGGTTACATAAATAGGTCTGCGGGAGGCAGGTAAAGTTGCTCCAATCACAATCTGAGATTTCCATGCAGTCAAGCAGGCTACAACAGAAAAAAAGGCACCTACCTGTACTTTCTGCAAAATCTCTCATAGTATGATAAGCGAGATTCAAATAATGCCCAGCATGGATCAAAGGATGGAGCAAGAAATACGAACACTGAGCCTCTGAATATTCCACTGATTGATGTGAATGAACGGATGTTAATAGAGGTCATGCATGCCTTTGGAATTCAGGATCAAATGGATATGAATACATACTCAAGTCACATAGCCTGAACAAAGATCATTGTTATATGTAATGACGACAAGGAGTATCACTCTATCTGCTTTGGGATCCTAGAGACAAAACGCTAGAACCGAGTACATGTGAGACCGCTTGTCCGGCGTCAGTGACTGCAGCTGTTGGCGCCAAATTAAAAATAGGTGCGTGTAAGCAGAAATCCTTCGTAGCAAATGCTGCTAAAGCCTATTAGGCAGCCGCAGTCACCTGGAACGCTAAACGGAAAAGATGTAAACCGCATCTCTCACCAGCCACGTTTTCCTCCACAGACTGCCAAATGATATCAGCTAGGAGTAATGAATGGAGCTCAGCGACCGCGCTGCTTCAGAGAGGCTGTCCCCCGCTGTTCCTCAGTCTATTGCAATACCAAGGCTGGTCACGTATAAATGCTGTTGGAGAGACATACAGTACAAGCATCAGTGTCTCAAATGTCACAGGCTAGCACGATCTCACTTATCAGAGTCCCAGGTGTAACTCCTTATGCTCAGCCTTGCGGCTGAGAGTGTGACTGGGTGCAGGAAGTAAAGATCTGTTACAGCTGAGTGCAAGCCACCCTACGCGTTTCGTAGCTCTCAGCCACTTAGTCTGAGGTTGCTTGCACTGAGACTGTCTGGCAGTGTTTGTAGGAGTCCTCTTAAGGGTGTATTACTTAGCACAAAACCACAATCTGTTGCATTTTGCAAGCAGATTAAATATTGCGAGCATTAACTTGATAAAGTGCAATAAGAAATCCAGTTGCAAATATCTTTGGAAATACAAAACTTTATAAAAAATAGTCAGACAGTGTCAGTTAATGTACATAGTATCTTGAATACATATTAACCATGATTTATATAATAAATATATATATATTCAATTATGAAAAACATTTATTAATGTAGGAAAATACATCTACTATTAGAAATAAAAAACAAAAACACAAATAGTAAAATTTTATACAAAATCAAATGGAACCATTGGTATTAATTAGGTAGGAAGAAAATGAAGGAAACAAAATAATAAACCAAATGCTTTTATGCATCTTACAATATCTTTAGCGCTAAACTTTAGCTGGCAATATTTTAAAGTTTGAAAAGTGTAACAATGCGCTCACCACAAACAAGGCGTGACCGTGAGGCCGAGGTGGGGATTTGATATAACACCAACCCACAGCCGTGAGGGCGCGTCTGGAGTGTAGATTGGTCGAGGTAGCCGGGTCGGGGTAGGAGAGGTCTGGATGGTCAGCGATACTTGCCGAGGTCGGTGTTGGAGAGTTGTGGATCGTAAGGGGCACTTAGCCGTGGTTTGGATTGGAGAGGTGTGGATCGTCGTGGTACTTTGCCGAGGTCAGTATTGGAGAGGTGTGGATCGTCGTGGTACTTTGCCGAGGTCAGTATTGGAGAGGTGCGGATCGTCGAGGTGCTTTGCCGGCTCAGGATGGAGATGTGCGGATCGTCGTACATAGCCGAGGTCAGAAGAACAGAAGAGCGGAGTCCGGAGGAAAAGCTAAGGTCAGGAACAAGGATCTGGAAGCACGGCAAGACTGTGGAGGCAAGACAGCAGTGAACACTTCGCTCATAGGAAGGTTTATGCTCAGCCAATTTGCTAGTGTGCAGCCGAGCATGTAAAGGGAGATTGTGCAATGAGAGGAGAGCATACTCAGTTGTATGCCTGGTTGTGGTTGGCTGGAGAGAATCAGCACAGGTGTATACTAGGCAGAGGAATTAGCAACAGGTGTACTATAGGCAGAGGAGCAAGGAAGGTTCTGCGCATGTGTGCGAGTGTCGCGCATAGCTGGTGTGCGCTGCGTGACGAGGGAGTCACCGCACGAGCGTAGCCTGGTGGCGGGGACGGCATTTAGTACAGAGTGTGGTCCGCGCGCGCCTATGCTGGTATTCGCCGGCAGGCGAGATGTGCTGCAGGAGGCGGGAGAAGCGGAACACCCGGTCGCGGGTTGGGGTAAGCGAGGAGCGCGCCGAGGATCACTGATCCTGACAATAAGCTTATCACTGTTTAGTGAATAGCTGTTACTGGCAAAGAAAAGCTCTGGCTGTTAATGGTCGTTAAAAAGCCATTGTAGCGCGATACTGCAGTGTTATCACTGTTTAGAGAATAACAAAGCAGGCAGTATCGTTCAATAAGGGCATTTATTGACCATTAAACCACTTATCACTGCTTTGTGAATAGGCCCCTTAAAGTCCACACTGAGGCTGGGCAAAAACAAAAACACTTCTCACTATAACTGTATTAAAGCAACAAACCCGCCCTCTTTGGATATCATTTTTTTTTTAAATCAAATTCAAACCAGGAGGGTCCCCTGGAGTGGAACTGCTCTCTGTTTGCACAGGGGACAGTTTTAGTTGCCCGTTTACTTACTTGATTTGCAAAGATGACACCTGCCGTTATTAAGTAGGAATCCGCAACATCATTGGTTGTGGCTTCCTAATTTCTCATCGACCCGCAAGATTTGTCAACCATTTTGCTTTCCTTAAAGGGAAAGGAAATGCTGGCAACTGAAACGGTCAGTGTCTTTAGAAAAATTGCATGGCTCAGCTCTGAAGAAGCCCCATCTTCTGTAAAAATTTAGATTAAAAAGTGTATGCGGGATAGCAGCTTAATCCACAATCAAAATTACCTGTGAAAAATCAAATAGTGCAGATTTATTTGCGGTAGTAACATTATTTATATTTATGTTGTGAACTTATTCTGAGCCACAGAGAACAGGATCTACAGTAACTGTATGTAAATAAAATTAAAACCTGACTCTGGAAGTTATACAAGGCTGGAGAGTTACAGATGGCCGTTTTATGTGGTTATGTTTGGCACTTGGGCCTGGTATGGGAAGAACCATGGTGGTGGAAAAGCAGTCAGTCACAACATTACATGGTGCAACTTTGGAAAGCAAAGGGATGATTGACTTCTATACCACAACTGCAGTCTTTCTAGACACACATCTCCTAGGGGCTTGCTGGTTCTATGGGATAGATAGACATGAGGTTGGGTTCTGTGTTGTTCTTAAGGGAGCTGAGTGGTGTATTGGTCGTTGGGGTGCATGGAGGTTGTTGTGGGATGGAACTTATTGTTGGATGTACCAGTAGGACGTGTAATGTTATTGTAAGGATCTGCATTATTATTGGTGGGGGGGGGGGGAGGAGTCTGTATTGTCATTGCAAAAGCCTGCATTGTCAAAGGGGTCATCTGTATTAGTCACCTGAGAGCCTACAGGAATATATGGGTTGCTAGAATAAGTTCAAATACTGGTGCCTGAGTTTTACAATTGACTCCTACCTCTGGACCAGATTTGTTATGGCCTGTTATAAAGTAGTTGTAGTTACAGTATGTTGGCACAGAAAACAGATCTGAAAGATAAATCCCTCTTCCACAGTACAAGAAAGATAGCTGAAACAGTTTAGGTACAAGCCCTTTGTAAAGAGAACAGTACCTCCAGACGCCTTTAGTATTTTCTGAGTACTTCAGCATTTGTTGTCCAATCATTGTTTTGCAGTTATGTTTTAAATGGTCTGTTTATAATATATTTTTGCATTGGTTTTGTTTAAGGGGACAATGCTTTATCCATTAAAGGTGACAATGGTTCATCTATTAAAGGGGACAATGATTTATCCATTAAAGGTAAAAATGGTCTATCCATTATGTTGGACACTGCTGCCTGGAGCAACGTTGACTGGCATCAATAATACAATTTTATAAGCTTACGGTTTTAAGAATTTGAAAGTTCCTAATTTGAGTAGAAATGTTGTTTCTATGCACAAGTTGTGGGTGGAAAGCTGCTATAACTATAGTGTGCATGAATGGATTGCATATGGGACCACAGTACTGTAAATACCAGGGATATCAAGTGAATTCTGCTTTCCTAGGAAACAAGCTGTTTTGTGATGCTTGCTAGTGGCATTGACTTTGGTTGGAAAGTTGCAAGTCATGAAACAAGCCACTGTGTGTGAGGTGACTGCTTTGCCAATTGGAAAATAAGACAGCAGAACAGATGGCTTTGTGTTCACCCCATGATAAATTCCAATGGGCTTGCAGCACCCCTGCCATCTGCTGCCAGCCACCATGGCTGACTGTGCATACTGGACTTTATGAACCAAAGTTAGTTTATCTATTTCACAATTTCACATACTATAGCATAAAAGAAAGTGAAGTCAAGCTGAATTGCAGAATAATATGGCATAGTAACATTAAGCACTATGTTAGATGGATCAGCAACCAGACACTTAAAACTCTGACTGGCCATAATATGTTTATGTCTTTAGATTTGCCAAGTCTTCTATTCTTTGACCATAACACACAGGAAAATGACAGCCTGTTGTAAAAAATGTAAAGGGAACACAGACAAGAGTGGATTTGTGGTTCACTCCAATTTCTGCACACAACTCAAATGCCAAGTATCCATATTCACTCTACAAGAAATAACAACTGACAACATACCCTGCAGTGAGTAAATGGGTCTAGGGAAGTGATGGCAAACCTGTGGCACACACTGCTAGGTGGCATCTGAACCGGCACACTGTTAGCTGTATCAATTCAATGCCCTCTTACTCTTCCTGGAGATAGAGAAAGTTTAAGCGATAGGAAGTGTTGGACTGAAATATAGTGAGGCAGGTACCTGTAGAAGGGAAAGCAGATATTGTTTGCACTTCCTTTGATCAAAGTATGTATCAAGAGAATAGCAGAATAACTGTAGGATCAACCACCCTAATAGAAAATAAGGCTAACAAACCTCTTTGACACGTCTGTTTAAGGTAAGCTTAGTTTTCAGCAAATAGACTGTCATTCAAATAGTTCACCATAACTGACCTAGGGCTCAGAGCTTTATTGATTGTGTACCTATTAGTTATATACTGTAACTACACTACAGTACTCACGGAAATATAAATAGAATATGTGTGTGTTTTCTATAAATGAAGGACCGTATGGACACCTTAAGAGTGAATATATGAGGCAAAAAAAAATATATTGCAGAGTAGGTTGAGTACTGAACAAGTTTAAGATGTGAATATTGAACTGGCAAACAATATGACAGCATTGTCAAGTTTAATGGATAATTTTTGCTGATGGCCATATGATATCAGGACGGAGGTTTCTCTTCTGGACTTGCCTTTTTAATTCTGTTGTTACATTTCACTGTTTCTGCCTTCCATATGTGTGGCTTACAGTATATGGATCAGAGAGGAGAAGGTATTCCTAAATGTCAGAAATCACCCAGACTTTGCTTCACCTTTACGTGTCTTCATTGCATGAATATGCTAAAATCCCCTCCAACGAGAGATTCAAGTATAAAATCAGATGAAGAAATATTTGTAACTAACTTTATTGCAGCATAAAGCACTTCGTCAATTATTTTTTACCTTCATCCAACCTAATACCAAAACCCGTGCATTGCAGAGCCATTTAACAGCAAATTGGTAAATGTCTTTCCTATCATAATACAAATGTACCTTCAATACATTTTTTTTTAGCTTTCTAAATCATTTTTAATTAGTGCATATTTGTTCCAAGAAACCGTATATATTTCAGCTTGTTATGCTAGTTTATCCTAACACAAAAGGTGGGACTGTAAACAATATTTTGGTAACTAAGAGACATAGATCACAAGCAAAATCAAGTCTGTACTAAATTAGTCAAGAAAAACAGAGCCAAGAGAAATGAAGCATTGGCACTTAATCCTGCTGTATGTGCTTGAATAGTTAAATGCAGATGGATATGTTATTTGGGTACAGCCAGTGCTGTTGCTAAGGAAACGCTTAGCTCATTTTCAGAATGCTTGTCTTGTTTCCGTGCTTATCATAATCTAGTTTAAGGCAATATGTGATAGGAATATGCAGGATTCAATAATTGTAATGCCTTGTACTGTATTGCTTTATTATTCAGCATAATAATTAGACATACACAATCTTAGCAAGCTCAAACCCCCTTTGTTAACTGTTATTCAGCATAATATGCACTTTTCCACATTTTTTTTTTTTTGGTGCTGTGGGCAATCATACAGTTTTAGCTGGCCATCCTGCTTCTCAGAGCTGGCTCAATCACTTGTAGTGCCCATTTCCACAGTCCACAATGGGTCAGTAACCTAATTGCCTAGTACCATAGCCAACCCAGCTATGTCCCTTTTCTCCACACCAACTTTAAAAAAATTGAGTAGGGAGATTGTTCAATTGGTTTGAGTCAGTTTCCTGTAGGACCTAATAACAGTGACGTGTTTTAGTGGGTTAAAGGGGTAATAAGATTGCAGTGAATTTTTTACTGCCACTTATTCCCCATGAGTTTAGGGAGCAGACATAGGAAGCCAAAAAAAAAAGACAAGCTGTCTGTGGCGTCTTGGTGCCCCACGCAAATTTGTGGTCCATTTCTTGGGAAATTTCCTGGGTTCCTGCTGTTTTTTGCTATTTAGCAGCATTGTGTAGAAGCAGAAAGTTTGCAATGTTTTGTTTAAAAAGGCAAAGTTTGTATTACTTTATGAATGGAGCTAAAGCTTCCTGATTTCTTAAAGCAGCAGGAAGCTTATTCCACAGTCTTGGGGCGGTTCTTCAAAAGGCTCTCCCTTCAGATTTATTGACCTTAAACCGAGGCTCAATCAGTTGAAGGGCGATGGCAGATCCAAGGTCCCGATTGGGGATGTTACTGATTAGGTGGTTCTTAAGGTAAGGGTGGGGAGGTGAGGGCGGGGGGGGGGCGGCTCTAGTCCATGTATAGTCAACCGTACGGATTAAGATCTTAAAATGTATGGATGTATATCTTTGTTTATAAAGTCCCAACAGTGTACTCAGCACTTCACAAAGACAACACAGTACAGGGAATTATAATAATGCAATAAGTGCAGCAAAGTCAGATAATAGGAAAGGAAATCCATGCCCCGGAGAGCTTACAATCTAAGTGGTATGTTGGGATGACTTACAGAGAAAACATGTAACGAAATTAGTGCTGTAGATGGCAGTGCTGGGCCACAATGATTGGTAGGAGTGACTGTGGGGGTGAGACAGTAACCATGAGTGCAGGCTATTGCGACACTTGATTTGTCAGGCGAGTTTTAAGGTTAGTAAGTATTAAATTAGATAGGTTAACAACATTAGCAGGGGAAGAGGTGGCAGGGAGGTGGGGGTGAGAGCAGGTGTGTGTATGGCTGGGTCCATGATTAGGAGAGATATATCCCCAGCAGCAAGAAGGAGGAGTAGAGAGAGAGAGGGTGTGAATAGAGGATTTGTGCAGGTCCTTTTTATTGAGGCGTAAAGAAGTATGTTGGGAAAGAGGTGTGTAAATAATGGTGCAGTGTATGGGCACAAGCATTGGTGATGAGGAGATGAAGAAATCTGGATAGAAGGAGTGGAGTGGGGAAGTTGGAAAGAACAGAAACGTTTATAAAAGGAGTGAGGAAATAGCAAACAGCAAAAGCAGTAGGGAGGGAATAAAGCAGGAAGGGACTTAGGAGGAGAGAATTCCCAGGTATTGGAAAATAGGAAGAGTACAGTAGGTGTTGATAGAGAAGGTGTATAAATCAGGCCTGGCAGGGCAGTGTAGCACTGAATATTAAGCAGCCTCTTAGAAACTGAGTCTATACAGGCATACCCCGCATTAACGTACGCAATGGGACCGGAGCATGTATGTAAAGCGAAAATGTACATAAAGTGAAGCACTACCCTTTTCCCACTTATCGATGCATGTACTGTACTGCAATCATCATATATATGCATAACTGATGTAAATAACGTATGTGTAACAGGCTCTATAGTCTCCCCGCTTGCGCACAGCTTCGGTACAGGTAAGGAGACGGTATTGCTGTTAAGGACGTGCTGACAGGCGCATGCGCGAGCTGCCGTTTGCCTATTGGGCGATATGTACTTACTCGCGAGTGTACTTAAAGTGAGTGTCCTTAAACCGGGGTATGCCTGTAGATGTGTAGAAATTGTCAGAGCATTTAGAATGTAAAGTTCTCGCAGTTCCAGAGTTGTTGTTGTTGTTGTTGGTGCAGAGTCCAGTTCCTCTTGTATTCTTCACATCTAATGGTAACTCCAATATTAACTCCGCAGACACTTTATATGTGACACTTAACATGTTACACAGCCATGTGGCACAGCCAAGATAGACTGACTTAAATACTCTAAACAGATTTGCATGACTAATAATTAAGGGAGGAGTTGTGCCTATTCAACTCAGGCAGACATACCAAGGAGATAAGATTAACCGTTGGCCCCACCTGGAGCCAGTGTAAATCTTGTAATACTGACGAGATGTGGTTTCTCCTTGACTTGCCTTCTATAAGATGGGCAGTAGCGTTTTGCACCAACTGCAGGGCATTGATATTATGTTTTTGTCACAGCCGATAGATTTGGAAGTAACAGTTTTTCAAAATAGTTTCAATATGAGGCTAATCAATGACATCTGTGTCAATAATAGCTCCCAGGCTTCTCACCGTCTCTTTCCTTGGGATGGCTGAGATATTGATTATTAGATCTTTGAAGGCGTTACTCATAGCATCTGTTTGTGCTTTAGGGCCTATCAGGAGCAGCACGGATTAAGAGGCATTAAGATGTAGCCAATTCAATGTCATCCAATTAGAGCAGTCAGTAAGGAAATTACTGTATACAGTGATGATCTTTGGAGATGTCAGACAAACTGGATATCATCCGCGTATTAATGTAACTGAATTATTTTTTTTTAACGAATAATGTCCCCTAGTGCTTTCATATTTGTATCGAATAAAACCGGGGAGATGGCAGATGCCTGAGGGACGCCACAAATCAGCGGGATTGTGTTTGAAGAATAATATGAGGATAATAACTAGTGCTTTTGCCCATTTCTATGTGTGGTGATGGGGTAGAAGGGGTGGGGGAAGGTGGTTAGGCTTCCCGGAATTGGTGGTGAGGGGGATGGGTGGGGGGGGGGGTTAGTGAGGTTAACCCCTTAATTACCATAGCATTTAATAAGCACTAAGGCAATTAAGGGGTTACAGGTCAGTAGCTAGTTATTTTATTTTACTGTTGGTTCCACAGAAGAGGACGGCCTTCATCCTGACAGGGGTAAGTACAACGTTTATTATGGGTGAAGGGGATAGTTGCCCCAGAGTGGGTGGTTAGGCCTGGCTGTGGGGGTTAACCCCCTTCATTACCGTTAAGGTACCTTACCACCCACCCTGCGGCAACTATAACCTTTACCCACCCCTTCTACCACCACCAGCAAACTGGTTAGTGGTGGTTAACCCCTTAATTACCTTAGCGGTTAGCCGGTAAGGTAATTTTGGCCTGTTTTTAATTTAAATTACATTATTGAGGCTGGGCTTCTCCAGACCAGAACTGCATTCATTTCAGGTCTGGGGACCCCCTGCTTCTCAAGGTACAGGCCTCTGTATGGGGTGCCGGTATCTCTGGCAAGTTTAATTCTCCAACGTCGTGTGACTGGGACATTTGAACTTGCAAGAGATACCGGCTTACATCTGAAGGGTGACATCTGGTCATTTATATACATTCTTATGCAGAATAGCTTATACTATACGTAGCGCACCCCTGATGCACTTACGTAGGTGCATATACAGCTGTACACTTTTTTTTCCTGTACACCTAGAGCAATCCTCTATTCTCTATGTACTGTATGTTTTATCTTCATTATAATATTGCATTAACAAATAATATGGAAACGCCATGTGCGTTAAGATCCTGAAAGTTTTACTGGGTTTGAAACCCCAAGTTGTGAAGTTTCCATATTGTAATTGTTGACTCTACAAAAAGTCAAAAAAGTAAACATAGTGCTTTTGGGTTTGAAATTCGAACTCCCTGGATTCGATATTTGATTCAAATTCCAAGTTAAACAGTGTGGGAATTCGATTCAAACTCCAAGTCGAACTTTGGAGGAATTTGTTTGTTTTTTAATTAAACCGATAACCAAAAGAACCACAACCAAAACACAACATTTTGCTAGAACCAAAACACCAGTTAAAGTGTCACCCTTACAAAAAGATCTGAGCTTCCCTCTCACTTCACAGTCTGAATCTTACATACAGTAGTGGTACTATTTTCTATATAAATTATAGGAGCATTTCCTGAGTATGTGTAATTACCATTACAACTTTACGTACTAAAGTTCCAAGAAAGTTTATACTAAGGTGTCAGATTGGGAGTAAAGATGACCACGGTTCTTTTTGTTTCCATTGTTGTTTCTCTGGATATCAAAAGGAGGAATTGCCGCCTACTGTAGGTCTCCGCTATTAGAAGAGGAGCATTACTTTTTTGGAGAAGATTTGCTGCTTATATCAGTTTGGGTAGCTATTTAGATTTTAACAGCATACACACTTTGGCCTTTATTCTGTAAAGTTTGAATAGTGCAGATCCGGCGCTCCTGCACGGATAGCCCCATTACAGTCAATTACTTTGTTATTCGCTCATTACAGCATAAGGGCCTATGCATCTTAATTGTGCGTACAGTAGTGCAGTAGTACATTACTGAAGAGTGCGTACAGTAGTGCAGTAGTACATTACTGAAGAGTGCATACAGTAGTGCAGTAGTACATTACTGAAGAGTGCATACAGTAGTACATTACTGAAGAGTGCATACAGTAGTACAGTAGTACATTACTGAAGAGTGCGTACAGTAGTGCAGTAGTACATTACTGAAGAGTGCATACAGTAGTGCAGTAGTACATTACTGAAGAGTGCGTACAGTAGTACAGTAGTACATTACTGAAGAGTGCATACAGTAGTGCAGTAGTACATTACTGAAGAGTGCATACAGTAGTGCAGTAGTACATTACTGAAGAGTGCATACAGTAGTGCAGTAGTACATTACTGAAGAGTGCATACAGTAGTGCAGTAGTACATTACTGAAGAGTGCATACAGTAGTGCAGTAGTACATTACTGAAGAGTGCATACAGTAGTGCAGTAGTACATTACTGAAGAGTGCATACAGTAGTACATGACTTAAGAGTGCACAGTTCATTTTTTTTTTTTTTTTCCCAGAACAAAATATAAGAGCAAAACTTATGGTAAATTTCTTGCAACAAAAAAATACACATACAATCTGTAACTAGATGTCGCATGGCTTTGGAGCCGTCAGGCCAGTCTTCAGTTTATTTGTTCCATCCTGCACTTCCATGCTGCATTCGTCAATAGTGTATTACAGGTATTTATTAAATTAAACATATTCAAAATATCTTAAATGCATTCACAAGAGTAATATACTTCTGGGCATATCCAGGTAACTGGTTGTCCACCTAAGCATGATCATGCTCTGGCCCTCCAGGCCTCATCACGGGAATATGGTATCAGCTGACATTTCAGAGACCACTACTACCCACATGCGTTTCATGGCTTGCATTGTTTCCTTATAAGGAAATGCTTAAAATGCCTTGGGGAAGAGGTAGTCCCTGAAACCTCGGCTACCATATTCCAGCTATGAGTATCGGAGCTCGGTCATAGACCATTACGCTGAGGGAGAGGAACGGTCATCAAAATTGTGTTACTCATGAGTGTGCATTTTGGATATTTAGAATTTAATTAAATATGTTATAGCTTCTAGATTGCCATTTTATCATTTGGAATGAGATGACAATTTGGCAACAAACTGTTAGTGTTGATATTTAGTTTGCAAAAAAATCATAAAGTATATATGAAATATTGTAATTGGTGCATAATTGGTATTAGTGGGGCAGTGTAATGCCTGTATGCCCGCAGACCTGGCCAGTCCCCAGTACTGAGGTGGGTAAGGTTATAACACGCACCCACAGCAGTGAGGGCATGCCCGGAGTGTGGTAGTGCGTTGCCGGGCCTTTTGAGAAAAGGTTAGCAGATACTTGCAATGTCCTGGGTATGAGAGTTTGGATAGTAATGTCCGTGTGCCAGAGTTCAGGGGTAATAGAGAGCAGCGTAATCAAGTCCATAAGCCAGTGTTCGAGGATAGGAGAAGGCAGCGTAAACGTATCCGAATGCAGGGTCCAAGGGCAGGAGAAAGCAGGGTAATCCAATTCAAAGCAGAGTTCAAGCTAGGGAGATCCAAAGGTAAACAGGGGCAGGAACCAGCACTGAAAGAGACAGGAGAGCCAAGCATAGAGACTGCACACACAGGGGTCACAAGAAGCTATGCAGAGCAATGAGCTAGAGGACAGACATGGATTATAAAGGAGGGAGCACCAATGGGAGAGAGAGGAGGAGCAGAGGTTAGAGTGAGGGGTTGCAGAGATAGGTCAGAAGAAGAAAGGGAGGAGACAGGTAGATCAGACAGGGAAATGGCTTGCACACTATGAGGGGCGGAACCAGGGCTCAGGGAAGACCTACAAGTGGAGCGTGTGCGCGCGCCTTCTGTAAGGGCTGGATGCGCGTGCACAGTGTGTGCCAGGGAGCGTGAGGAGCGTCGCACCGCAGGGGCGCTCGCCAAGGACAGCGACGGGGCAGGAGGAGCAGCTGAAGGAGGTAACGTGGCAGGAGAGGGAATCGAGGGGCGCCGCGAGCGATGAGTGCCGCGGGCGGAATCAGGAGTTTGGGGATAAGCGCGCACCTTGCGGGGAACACGCGTGACAGCTGGGCGTGCGTCCGGACAGGGCGCAGAGGAACGGGTGCGGGAGGAGGAAGGGAGAGATGAACGAGGAGGCGGAGGAGGAAGGTCAGAGGCAGGGAGAACAGGGGTGACGGGGACACATTGAGAAGCAGGAATCCCCTAAACAGTCACAGGCAGATATTCAAGATGGAAGAGGATGTGCCTTATAGTAAACTGATTGGTACAACTAAGAAACTTTTAATTGAGTTTACCACTATATTGTTCTTATGTTTTCCTTCACATCTCATAATTCATTCACCAAAATGGCAAACGTCATGCCATTTGTTGAATTTTATAAAGCAAATATCTATATATTTCAATGGTTAGTGTGGACTTAATACCTGCTCATGTTTATAGTGTGGACTTAATACCTGCTCATGTTTATACTATAAAGTAATGCTGAATCGAAAATAGAGATCAGTATTTTATTTGAAAACTTATAAAGCCATTTTGTACTGTACAAACACTTATCTTATTGATATTTTGTGTCCTAGAAACTGAAAGGACAAGCAACTAATTTCCACAGCAAACACAGACCGTTTTGTTTCAGGGTAAAATGTATCTAGTTTTGCACCACTCCTTTGGTAACATTTTCATTGTATGATGTTTGTTACATGTGTGAAATTGATATGAAATCTAACTACCTACCTTAATCTAGGAAAAGTTATATTCAATCTAGACCAACCTATAGTAGATGGGCATTCTTTATCAACTTTATTATGGCAAATTGCTTGATAAGACATTTAAAAAAAAAAAAAAAACAGAATTTAAGTACAATTTTGACTTCTTACAATAAAACGCTACAATGAATAAGTGGAGACACTTTCTCTGGGATACCTGTACAAGTAGATAAGCCGAGAGGGCAAATATCTTCATACGGGTTATAACATCATTTATAAGTGCCAATACCACTGCATGATCTAGCATTAAAAAGGCAAGATTAGGCTTCCTGAAATGATTTTGGCTTCTTGAAAATAATCGATGAAACAGGAACAGAGCAAATGTCACTGATAGCTCTGATTAAGGTTCCTGAGATTTGTCTGTCACTGGCCAGTCAGTTAAAAGAAGTGTTGTATTTCTTAAGCTACAGTATTCATTGTGTTGAGAATCCATGTACATCAGTTCTGTCTTGGTAGTTTCCTTGGTACCACACACAAATGTTACTCTTAAAGAGGCAATCCAAGCAAATGTTTTCTCCCCCCATTTTTTTTTTTAGATAGCTACATAGCATTGAAGCAGGGGGTCTCTGGAGCTGAACCCTTTCAGTTCAGCTCCGGGCACCCTGTGCTTCCCGACATACTTACGTCCATAGTAGGTGCTGGTAGCTGCTCCAGTAGGCTAGCAGGGATCACATACAGGCAGAGTTTCAAAGCTCCTGCACCCTCCGGTCCAATAGGAAGCAGTGATGTCATCAGGTGTGGCTTCCTATGGATCCACGTGACCTTTAAACTTTGGCGGCCTGTATTTCAGGAAAAAGGGGGTCCCCAGAGCTGAAATGAATGGGGTTCAGCTCCGGATATGCTTCAAACCTATGTTCCAAAAACACAATTTGAAAAAGTGAATGAATTGCTCCTTTAAGATGGGACTTGTGTATAGCGGGTGTTCTCAACTCCAATTCTCAAGAGCCCCCCGACAGGTCAGGTTTTCAGGATATCACTGCTTCAGCACAGGTGGCTCAATCAGTGGCTCAGTGGAAGACTGCTCCACTTGTGCAGAAGCAGGGATATCTTGAAAACCTGACTGGGTGGAGGGTGGGGGGGGGGTCTTGCGGATTGGAGTGGAGTACCCCTCCAGTATGGGAAGATAACTACATTGTATACCAAGAGGCATTCTCATGTACTAGTGGGGGACCACAGATGAAACCTCCATTTGTTATTTTAAGTCTCTTTTCTCATATGTGTAGTTACAATTAAAGGGAGGCATTTGCATACGGTTGGTTTTGCAAATGATCTTGTTGTCATATTGATGTAAATATGGACTTTACTGATGCTCCATTTCTGTGTTAGTTTTGAGATCGCTGTAAAATACAATGAACTCTAGTTGTGCAAACAAATGTAAAACAAATAATTAACAAATGTAAGACCTCTGAATATCAACTTCATATTTAAACTAAGGTTAGTGATGTATTGTTAATAGGATCAGATCTGCATGTAGAAAAGATCTGTTGTAATATTAAGAGGGTATCATCTGGGTAATACTCATTCATTTAAGTCAAAGTATTGGGGGAGGTCAGGACCTCTTGGCTATCTCTCTTAAAATGTACTGTGCCTTTCTCATCTTACTTTGTGGTATCTCTCTCCCTGGGTTTGAGTTGACAATTACCCTACCTCCTTACATACATACAATAATAATTACACAGGTAATAGTGGAACGGCAACATAAATAAGACATGGCTACCTCATCTTATCTGGCCTACACTACCTCATCACTTACAATGATAAATACACCAGTGAGCCCGTATGAATAGGACAGATCTATGATATTCAAATAATACTGAACTAAAATGTATACCAAGGTCTGGCTTTACTTACATGGGCAGTTATACATATGTATAGTATATTTCAAATAAGTATACAATATCCCTTACAAGTGTACATGTCACTCGTTAACCGAAGGCCAGAACCATTGCATTATTTAAAATAATTCACCATGAACTCAGAAATGTCATGGTTTATTATTTTATTGAAACTGTAAGTACTGTAAGTCTACGGAACAACATGATGCAAAACAAGTTCCATGTTGTGAAAATCTGAATTGTTTCCAAACAGTAATACACATGCTTCTGGTTCATTATAGGGCGGCGCACACAAGATTTTGGAACAATGCAACCTTCCACTTACAGGGAAACAGTGCGTTGACCGTATTATTACAGAGAAGGTAAACCTCTTATTTTTTTCTTATTCTGACTAGTACTATTAAGCTGTTTACACCCAAGTATATGTTTGTCCCCTTGCACTGTTTCATCTAAATGTTCAAAATGTTTTACAAGATCTACGGTATGTAATCCATAATCTGATCAAGTTAAATCCCCACTCCATATATGGCCTACACATCTGCAAATAAATCTTACAAGCATCCCAGGGGTCATGTAAGCTGACTATCACCAATGCAATGGGCCTGAACCCATATTAATGCAGAGGGGGGAAATCAAATCTGATTAATATAAAGCAAATAAAAATATCACTTCTGAGCACATTCACATTTCTCAGACGGGTCTTAGAGTGCTCACAAGTGATATTTTTATTTGCTGTACCCTGTGCTGTAGAGGGTATTTGTCCCTTTTTTTACCCACCATAACTTTTTAAATGTGTGATCAATATAAACAAACTAACCCTAATATGTTTTAATTGTTACATTTTCAAGCCTGTAATTAAAAGCATCATCTGTAGTACAGGAACTCTGTGAGCACCATATAACATTTAATATAACATTATATTTACTGCATGTTTTACTTGTCATAGATGATTAAAAGAACAATAAAGATAAGGCTGTATTATTAAATGGCTAATACAAAACGGAATATTATGAGCGTAACCAAAATAGAAAAACAAATAGGTTTTAGAATTCCTAATTGCAGCATTAGGGGATTGATTTTCGGTTGTGAAAATATAGCCCCACAATGTAGATAAAAAGAGGTAAAAAAAAAAAAAAATTTCACTATATACTTTCTCGTTATTATGTTTGTGTGTACCTAATAACTATAGTTTATATATGTTAAACGGCAGATGCTAGTGTCCGGCTCCAATCTGTACGATAATGATGTAATATCAGTAATATTATTCCCATAGCCAGACCAGTATCGAAGATGAAAAGATTATTATTTCGTTTCATCAATGTCCCAGCTCCTATTAAATATTGTTTACTGGAAAAAGAATTGATTTCTATTGACATCCTTACTGACATTTAGTTTGACAGCCGCCCATCTGACAATAACCAGTAGTTTATTTACATGATGTATTGATATATTTTATATATAATAGGCCGTCTTTGATGTGGACAGAAAAAGTGGTCTAACTCTGACTGAAATCGTGGAAGGCTTTTCCGTAGATGATATAAAGAAATGCACCGGCTGTGACTTTGCTGTGAGTATCTGGAATTAAAATGGATCAGGTTTCTTCTATGTCACTTGAATGTGTTTTTGATAGGACCGGAGGGACTTTGAAATGCATTGCTGGTCCCTGACTCTGTGGCCATTAATAGTAGCCCAAGTAATAGTTTGACAACATGAAAGTGTCTCTTTAGGTGTCACATATTTATTATTTTGACGATTATTACCATTCTCTACCAAAAAGCACATGGAATTCAGTTTTTCCCATTTTCAATCAGTGAACGCAAGATTGATATCACTGTATTCTGCTGGTTCTGTATTTTACAGTGGGCTTTAATGAAACAGGAACGATTGCAATAATGGCTTTTGAGTGAACTACCATGAGCTACAGTCTCATCAAAAGTATTTCTTAATGCTCCCTACTGCAGGTTGTAGCTTTGTATAGAAATAATTTTATTGCTAGCGATGTTCAAATAAAACATTTTGGTGTTCAGTAATTAATCTTCAATCAAAACTCATCTAAGCAAAGTTGGCTGAATTGAAAGTCTTTCAGTAAAGCTGATTTCACAATTTCTGCCTTAAACTTGTCAGACTAGAAAAACTATGAATGTTAGACTATGTGCAATTATTTTCTTAATCAATATCTATTGATTTATCTGATGACTGTAGGGGAGCAGGGAATTTCATAATTGATTTTGTTTGGGGAAGAAACGGAGAATTTTTGATCTCCTCTTTTTATGATATTAATCTCACATGCTGTATTGTATGTGAGATTTAGCATAAATACCAGAGCTTTTTATTAAAAATGAAATGTTGTAAGAACCAATCTTGTGTTTCAATTGTGATGCTGAAGAGGCAATCCATATGGCTCTTCACAAAAAAAAATAATATATATTTCTGTTTTAATTGATTACTTTTATTGAAAACGAATTGCCCAAGCTGCTGATCAATTCGTTCACACGTAATCGAACAGCAAAGATCCTGCTTCCTAGAGTTTACTAAATGGCTGCCTTTCAGTTTCAATCAATCCTACAGTCGGTGTAACTCAGCAGCTACAATGTATATATTAACACACAAATGGGGCGCAAATTTTTTTTAAAAACAAAGATTAATAAATTCAATAAAATGTTTTCTAAATTGACTCATAAAAACATATAGCTCAAAATAAAAGACATGATCCGATATGATCACAAAAGATCAAAAAAAAAAAACCACAAGGCTCGTGGTATAAATACCACCACTCCAGACAGAACAAACAAATGCCTTAAGATGTAAAAAGGAGAAAAAGAAAGTCCAGCTGCCAAAAAATGAAAACCTTATTTCCTTAACTTCTGTATGCGAGTGTCCTCGTGGAGCGGCTCCGCTGCGTCCGGGTTACGTCGTCATGTGTCTCCATGCGCAGCTATGATCTCACCACTCTACGCGTTTCGTGTCGATTCGACACGTCTTCAGGGGGTGATTGGATGGTCCCGTGGTTACACTTAAGTACCCTGGCTTACTAATATATATCAGCCAATCAGAACCATACTGCATATTAAACTAAACTATTAATACTCATATAAACAAATCTCTGACATGACATAAAAAATGAGAAAAAATAAATAAATATATATATATATATATACCTCCATAAACGAACAATGAACAAAAGTTTCCATAAATGTAATATAAACAATGAATGTAGGAATTGTCATCAAGATTTTAATGTTTATTCCTACAATCATTGTTTATATTACATTTATGGAAACTTTTGTTCATTGTTCGTTTTTGGAGGTATATATATATATATATATATATATATTTTTTTTTCATTTTTTATGTCATGTCAGAGATTTGTTTATATGAGTAATTTTTTTATTGTATTTTTGTCATTGTATGTCATCGCATTGTGTGTATTACAGTGTCCTACTGTATCAACTTGGCCGTATTAGCCTATTGGACGGCTTGTTAGTTTAATATGCGGTATGGTTCTGATTGGCTGATATATATTAGTAAGCCAGGGTACTTAAGTGTAACCACGGGACCATCCAATCACCTCCTGAAGAAGTGTCCAATCGACACGAAACGCGTAGAGTGGTGAGATCATAGCTGCGCATGGAGACACATGACGACGTAACCCGGACGCAGCGGAGCCGCTCCACGAGGACACTCACATACAGAAGTTAAGGAAATAAGGTTTTAATTTTTTGGCAGCTGGACTTTCTTTTTCTCCTTTTTACATCTTAAGGCATTTGTTTGTTCTGTCTGGAGTGGTGGTATTTATACCACGAGCCTTGTGGTTTTTTTTTTTGATCTTTTGTGATCATATCAGATCATGTCTTTTATTTTGAGCTATATGTTTTTATGAGTCAATTTATAAAACATTTTATTGAATTTATTAATCTTTGTTTGTTCTTTTTTTGCGCCCCATTTGTGTGTTAATGTGTATGTAGTTGCCCCGCTGATCACGGGAGACTGGGAGCAGCAGGAAGGAGAAGTTTAGATTTGGAGAGAAGATTGATAAGGAACTGCGCACACTGAAACTTCTTTTCACAATGTATATATTACAATATATATATATATATATATATATATATATATATATATATATATATATATATATATATATATAAAATTGTTATTATGTCCTGATATGTAAAACCATAGAGTTCAAGGAGGGTGGACGTTCTTTTTCACATGACTGTATATTAGATATAATATATATATACATATATATATATATATATTTATATATATATATATATATATATATATATATATATATATATAATATACAGTCATGTGAAAAAGAAAGTACACCCTCTTTGAATTCTATGGTTTTACATATCAGGACATAATAACAATCATCTGTTCCTTAGCAGGTCTTAAAATTAGGTAAATACAACCTCAGATGAACAACAACACATGACATATTACACCATGTCATGATTTATTTAACAAAAATAAAGCCAACATGGAGAAGCTATGTGTGAAATACTAAGTACACCCTTACTGCTTCCATAGGAATTAAGATACTAAGTAGCAGACAGGTGCTGCTAATCAAATGCCCTTGATTAATTGATCATCAGCAAGTGTGACCATCTCTATAAAAGCCGAAGTTTTAGCAGTTTCCTGGTCTGGAGCATTCAGGTGTGTGTTAACACAATGCCAAGGAGGAAAGACATCAGCAATGATCTTAGAGAAGCAATTGTTGCTACCCATCAATCTGGGAAGGGTTATAAGGCCATTTCCAAAAAATTTGAAGTCCATCATTCTACAGTGAGAAAGATTATTCAAAAGTGGAAAACATTCAAGACAGTTGCCAATCTTCCCAGGAGTGGACGTCCCAGCAAATTCACCCCAAGGTCAGACCGTGCAATGCTCAGAGAAATTGTAAAAAAGTTAAATGTTAAAGTTCATGACAGTACAATTAGAAAAAGATTGAACAAGTATGGTTTGTTTGGAAGGGTTGCCAGGAGAAAGCCTCTTCTCTCTAAAAAGAACATGGCAGCACGGCTTAGGTTTGCAAAGTTGCATCTGAACAAACCACAAGACTTCTGGAACAATGTCCTTTGGACAGACGAGACCAAAGTGGAGATGTTTGGCCATAATGCACAGCGCCACGTTTGGCGAAAACCAAACACAGCATATCAGCACAAACACCTCATACCAACTGTCAAGAACGGTGGTGGATTGTTGATGATTTGGGCTAGTTTTGCAGCCACAGGACCTGGGAACCTTGCAGTCATTGAGTCGACCATGAACTCCTCTGTGTACCAAAGTATTCTAGAGTCAAATGTGAGGCCATCTGTCCGACAGCTAAAGCTTAGCCGAAATTGGGTCATGCAGCAGGACAATGATCCCAAGCACACCAGCAAATCTACAACAGAATGGCTGAAAAAGAAAAGAATCAAGGTGTTGCAATGGCCCAGTCAAAGTCCAGACCTCAACCCGATTGAAATGCTGTGGCGGGAACTTAAGAGAGCTGTACATAAACAAATGCCCACAAACTTCAATGAACTAAAGCAACGTTGTAAAGAAAATTCCTCCACAACGATGTGAGAGACTGATAAAGTCATACAGAAAACGATTACTTCAAGTTATTGCTGCTAAAGGTGGTTCTACAAGCTATTGAATCATAAGGTATACTTAGTTTTTCACACATGGCTTCTCCATTTTGGCTTTATTTTTGTTAAATACATCATGACACGCTGTAATATGTCATGTGTTGTTGTTCATTTGAGGTTGTATTTACCTAATTTTAAGACCTGCTAAGGAACAAATGATTGTTATTATGTCCTGATATGTAAAACCATGGAATTCAAAGAGGGTGCACTTTCTTTTTCACATGAGTGTAGATATTATTATAACATATATATTCATATTATTTATATATATATAGGTCTTAAAATTAGGTAAATACAATATATATATATATATATATATATTTATTAATATACTTACAATGTATGTATATTATTAAGGTAATATTGTCTATTGTTTCAGCTCAAACTGCTGGAAATATTGGTAACAAATGATCACAAACAGGAAAGTGTTGCAACAAATCTTGTATTGCTGGGGAGGTGGGCTACAGCCTGGTATAGAAATCAAATGATGCTTAGTATATTAAAATTCATTACAAATGGCATTAAGAGTTTAATTTAAAAAACACACATGTATACTATTGCATACATTGCTCCCTTAATGCAGATTTTGCACCTTTTTTTTGTATGGGCTTTTTGCTTTTACTCATTCGCATTGCAAATTCTAATTTTTTATTTATTAAAAATCACTGTTTTGCAGCTTGAGGAAAGACAAATGTACAATTCAGGCAACGTGTATATGCCACAGTATTTCTTTTTTCTATCTCTATCTCCTCCCACCAACACGGGTGGGGGAGAATTGATTGCCTGTTATTGCAATAGCGGTGACAGATTCGTTTCACAAATGCTGTGATCTGTATAATTTGGGATTCTATCCCCTCTCAACACACCGCAAGCATAAGCAATTTTCTCTTCAACTGGAAGTGACCGTTCTCTCATCACTTATCAGGGTAACATAATAGTTCCTGCTGGCTAACAGCATTCAGGGCATTCCTTATCTAATCCTTGCTACAACCAGTACCGTCCCCGCCTCACGCAAGCTGCTGCTGCATCTCACCACAGTTATGTGCAGCATGGGGTGCTACTCGCATCATCAGTACTTCCCACTCATGGCTAGAGCAGTTTGTGTAGGGAATCATTTTGCAGAGAACTAAAGACATGCAGCTGGTACAAAAAGGCAAGTGAATTATTCCAACAAGGAATTGGAATATGTTGGTTGACTTTTTATCAGCTCCAACTCTTCATTTATCTTTGTCCTGGTTGATCGCAGTAGAAAGGCATATATAATAAATAATATATATATACAGTATATGTATAATATAATATATATATATATATATATATATATATATATATATATAAAATAAATAATAGTGCAATAAATCATAGCAAGAACTTAATCACGACAAGCCGCAGCATTAGCTAGCCTTTTAACATTAAAAGTAGGTAAAAGCAGGAAATCAAACTATTCACCCAGCTGATCATAGTATACATTCACAACATCTATGTTTGCATCACTTCGTAACGTGAAAGAAAGAAAAACATTTAGATCTATTTGTCATTGTGGAATATAATATCACATACATTTTTCATGTTTTAGGTTTCACCGAATCTCAAGCAGTTAAAGAATATTGAGGAGTAAAATATGATTCATTGCTACTTCACTTCAGTGGTTCATCAAAGAAGAACAATCAGTGTCTACCGACTTTTTTCTAGAGAATTTTATGTCAAACATAAACTATTTAAACATATGCTTTTCTAACAGTACTACAATTTAATTGCTGCAGAAACCGTCTCATAGAAATCCGTTATCAAAATGTGACTTTAGATTAAATAAAACTCTATTTGCTTAAATTTTTTGGAGTTGTCCTTTTATTTGTTTTCGTATGGTATTTTATTCTTTATACATTTTAAACCAAATTAAAAAATATATATATTTATATCTATGTATGTATGGATGGATGTATAGAGATACTGTAGAGATCTGAAGGTAGAAAAAACAGGATATTCAGCGCTCGTGCTGTGTGATGGTGTGGATGATCCCTTTGCAGCATGTACATAAAGCGTCTCCCCAGAAACTCTCAAATCTAGGTGAACCCCCTTTAGAAAGGGGGAAGGCACCCTGAAATACAAGATAATAAAAAATGCACAAATGCGCACCAGGGATTAGTGGAAGGTAATTTAATAAAAATACACAAAAACTGAGGGGATCCAACCCCACCTCAGAACAGCTGTGCAGCTGGACGGCTAAGTACTACCAAGGAGAACACCTGATGGTGACTAAACCCTAAGCTGCACAGCATACAAGTACAGTAAAATTTATATAAAAAACATGAAAGAAAAAAACAAACATGAAAACAACCTATCAACAGATTTGTATAGAAACCGCCATAGGGTTGGGCACTGGCAAGGGGAAACGGACACTCACACTGAGACAGTCAGCAGACTCGCGGTGTCTGCACAGGATCCGGATCTCGGCACCGCGGAGATGGTTAAAAACCGCTGCTGTCTCCTGCTGTAGAGATCTGTCTGTGTGTGTGTGTGTGTGTGTTTGTGGGTATATATATATATATCTATATCTGTGTTAGGCTGCGCTTAGTGACGGCGACGCAACGTCGCCCGAAAACAAATGTATTGATGCTGTCGCGTGCGCTTATAGTAAGCGCGATGCGATGGAGCGACGCAAAATTTGGAAGCCGGTCAAATTTGATTTTTCAGAGGCTGTCGCCACACTCTGAACCAATCAATGACCTGGTCGCCCGCAATGTCGCCGCAAAGCGAATTACAACTTTCACTAGTGGCAACGGCGACGGGTGATGTCACTCGTCGCGTTACCACTGCGCGCACTATAAGCGTGGCCTAAGTCCTGTTGCGATAGTGCAGAATAAATTCGTTCATCAGTATTAGGTGATACCTTTTTTATTTGCACTAACAATTTATATCATAGGACAAGCTTTCCAGAGTTCGCCGCTTCCTCAGGTCAGCAACACACCAAAAAAAAATAATATATATATATATATGTGTATATATATATATATATATATATATATATAATACACACACTTTATTTTTAGGAGATGAAAACTGAGCAAATATTTTGCATATATCTATAAAACATGATAATATTTAATACTAGTGTAGCCATGGCTGGTCCAGCTGCCTCTCTGCCCCTGTCATGTAAGTTTTTTGTAGCTACAGGCTGTAGCAGGCTATCCTAGGGGCATTGACACCCCCCCCCTCCCTTCATGCTGACTCTGATTGACAGAAGAGGTGGTGCCACAATGGTCTGAGTGCAATACTCAGTGCAATGTGCAATGAGCACAATACTCATCATATAAAATATTTGCCCTTAGTCTTTGTAAAATATCGGACCCTAATAGATTTAGAGGGCAGGTGTTCGATACCAGAAATCTAGCAGCGACTTCTGAGAACGGTCCGAGAGGTACAGGAACAGTAAGGCGGCTGTTTTGCGGTTTTCCCTCTACCCCCATTGATGTCATCCAATCATCGGAAAGTTCTATAGTGGGGGGGAGCAATTTTTTGGATATAACAGACGTGGACGCCCCTGAGTCCACCAGGAAATCCATGGGGACCTCTGCTACTGTGAGAGTGACTTTCCCACAAACAGCAGTTTGCCCCACTGCTGCCATGGCGGTCCCAGGTTGTCCCCCCTTTCAGGACCGGGGTGGAGGTCCCTCAGGTAGTTGGTCTGGTCTGGGCTTCCTGCATTCTCTCCTGACATGTCCAACTATTCCACAGTTCCAGCAAGTTGGTCCGCCTTGGCTGCGGCCTCCTCCGTTTTGTCTCCTGTCTTGCCGAGGCCCATTATTTGGGTAGTATCCTTGTTGGGGGGTGGGTTGTGGATAGAAAGGTGCGTAGGCCGGGGCAGGGGCAGGGTAGGGGTATGGCTGTGGGTAAGGAGGGAAAGGAGGGGGCGGGTATGGACTGGGTGGTTGGAAAGGGGCGGGGGCGGACGGTGGAGGGAAAGGAGCAGGTGCGGGAGGCGAGGTAGTAAGAGATGGACATAAAACCGCATCTGTGCATTCATTTTCTTGCATCATTAGAGCAAGTGCTTTCTTTTTTCCTTTGTCTTTCAGTTCCTTTGCGTGTGACCGGGCAAACCCTTTAGCTACTAATATAGCGTCTTGTAATGTTCCCCCAATACAATCTGGGCGTATTGACATAATTTTGTCTTTCAGCTGTTCATTGAGTCCATCTACGAAAGCCTTAGTCAGGATCATACGGTGAGCCTTGGCTTGAGTGGCAAAGCCAAGATCTTCGAACAGTATTCTGATCCTGGAGCCGTATTGTTCCACTGATTCATCCGTTTGTTGTGTGATCTCTTGGAGTGAGCCCTGTAACTCTGTGAGTGCTTCCTGGGCCCAGAGTTTGAGTTGTTGACAATAAGTGAGTCCCGAGGAGTATGTATCAATAGGTTGTGACTGACTTTGGTCGAATGCCGGGGCCATTAGTGGCAGGAAACTGTCGGTGCATTTAATCTCCGTGAGAGATTGTAGATCCTGCCAGGTGCATCCGTAGGTTTTCTGTATCTGGCACATTCGTCTGTAGAACGGCATAGGTTGTTTCTCCGGGTCAGGTAGACCAGACACCAGAGTGGAAACTTGTGTAGGGGTGAACGTAACATACTGAAGACCAAGCTTGGGGACATTACGCGGTGTGTTGTCTGTCATAGCGGTATGTTGACCCTCCGCAGACTGTTCTGGCTTTATTCCTGATTTCCCCTGGGCATGGTACATCTGGGGGTGATGGGGAATTGCCGAGGGCACAATCTCGTGAGGTGGGCTTCTAGAGTTCATAGCTGCCAGAAGTGCCGGCATTCGTTCCGGTTTGTCGGTAACTACCCTGACTTCGGTGAGCTGTGTTTCCTGTGTGGTTATAAAATCTCGTATAGTGGCTATAATTATGTCCACCGCCGGTTCTAATGGGTATCTAAATAATCCAGTGGACACCAAAGGGAAAGCCACGGAAATAATTCCGCGCTGAACACAGGCCGGTTCTGATAAATGCCTTAAGGTGTTCCATATAACAGACCTTAATTGGGATCCACATAACTCAGGGAAATCGGGGTCATATTGGGGGCCCACTGCATGTATTATCCGACCTACAGGTAAGTTGCCGGGCCCGGTAATTGCGATTTCTCCCGTTGGTATGAGGCCCGCATTAGCAATAATCGTGTTGCAATCTCGCTGAACTGAGGGCCCTGCTGCTTGAGAAATAATTCTGGCCAACCCACCCTTATGTTGTAGGTTCGTGTTGGCAGGGTTGACAATTACATCTACTACTGCCGTGGTTATGTCCCCAATTCCTACACTGATAGTGACTTGAGTGCCTTGTGGGGTGCGATATGGCTTAAAGAGAGCCGGGAACCATTGTTCTAAGGCCAAGGCCTGGGGATTAATCGGCCGTGGTTTCGGGGCAATCGGGGGTTTGGGGAAGGGCGGGGCCTTCGGCGTGGAGGTCGGTGGGCACATTGGTCGGGAAGCAAGTGGGGGTGCGGGTGGAATTGGGTCATCGAATTCCGCCTCATTTGAGGATTCGGGTCCTTCCTTCGGATCTATCGCGTGTCGGCGTGAATTCATTAAAGCTTGAGCTTCCGGGGTCTCGAGGAGTTCCCGAAGGCCAAACACAGGGAAAAGCACTTGTAGGGCGGACATAACCTCCTGCGTTCCACTGCCAATAGGGCCTTGCGTGCCAGCAGGCTTAAGGCCTTGCGTGTCACCATACCCTTTTCCTGTATCCGGGCCTTGGTAAAAGGAACCGGAAGGGGTGAGGATAGGATATAGAGGGGCGGGAGGGGGCGTCTGGGCGGGAGCGGAAGGGGCGGACTTCTCGGATGAGATGGGCGGTGGGCCGGGACGGGGCACACCACAATTATAGCAGAAACTCCGCCATTCTGGATTTTGCACACCACAATGGTGACAGACCCACCCCTTTGGACTAGGGCGGGCGCCATCTTTGTATGGCGGCGGATATGGGGTTTCCTCAGCTTTAACAGGCTTCATATATCCATATAGGGGATCAGTATTTTCTGCTCCACCCTCCCCCCGTACTTCTTCATAACCTTCATCACACAATTTTCCCGCTACTCGGAGATGAGCCTGTGCTACCTCTAAAAGACCTTTGTCTTCCAGCGTTCCCCGGGATTCGGTTATCATTTTAGACCATATGCTGGGTTGTAATCTTCCCGTAGGCGGGACTCCAGCCAGTTTATATAGATTAGTAGCATGTTTGGTATATTTCTTTCCTTCTCGAGTGCGGACTAAATCTAGTGCTGTCTGTGCCCCTGTGGGCAACACATGTTTTTTCTTAAATAAGTGCAACATCTCTGAATTCTCTGTTCGTCCCACTAATATCTCGTGGCCGGTCCTGTGTCACCGTCTCGAGGGAACCACTGTTTGGTTACCGCCCTCAGACGTTGGGTCCCTGACCCCAGACACCCGGTACCGGAGACAGAGTACTACTTCACCCGAGGGAACCACTATCAGGTTACCGCCCCCAGATCATCAGTGCCTGTCCTGTTCCCTCTGTACTGGGCTGACAGCCTGCACTTTCATTCAGGGATTTTGCAATTACTATTCAGAAAATCAATCAGACAACCCGCAATCTATTTCCCATTAATACCCACTCGGTGTCTTAAGTTCCCAACACTAATGCATTAATACACCTACATATACGGCCTCCAGTCAGCCGACAAAAATCCCTCTCAACTTCGGGCTCCCACTTGCGGCACTGACTAGCATATATAACATGTAAACATTCGTACAATTTAGCAACTTATAGGTGACCACAAGCAACTGAAGAGTATGATATTTTTAACAGTTCTAAACAGAGCGCGACTCTAAAGATCACACCGTTGTATCACATCAACGTGAGTGAAAGACCTAAACAGATTATACTACCTAGGCAGCAACCCACCGACTTATCATAGGCAAGATAACACACAAATTGTATGCAAGAGCTTACCTTGACAATGAGGGTGATCAGTCCTCGGTTCGGTGTGTCACGGTCTCTGCAGCAAAATCAGCGACAGGTCAGTCTCTCGTGGTGAGCCGGAGTCACGCTGCTCCCCCCTTTCACGTTGGGCGCCAAATAATGAGGTCGTGAATCTCACTATATCAGGGTCTCTCTCTCTTCAGTCACTTGCTCCAAATTCAGTCATGCATGCGCTAGCTCACTAAGAAAGACTCTGACACAAGGTTCAGCTTCAATCTCAGTACATGCGTTATCCCGGGGGTAACACAGGAACTGCTGCTTTATTGTTCAGCTCACACAGTTCATATAGCTTACAATGGGGCGAGGCAGGGGGTTGGGTTTTAGCCAGATATATCTTGCTCCGGGACACGCTGTTGTCTCTCATTGGTACACATTATTCCCCGAGGCGTGCACATTCCTTCGTGCATGGGTGCGTGATCAGCTCATGAGAGACTCGGGCTGATAAGTCAGTTGTTTGTACATCTTGCATCAGCCGGATTTCTTCCTTCCAGGATAATCTCAGGGTGCGGTCCCGGATACAGGCGCCATCTTTACTGGACAATATCTATTTACTGGGCTGAGTTATATAACACTCGGAATAACGGATAAACATATATTCACATAATCTCTTCTACCTTCACACAGCCAATAGTGGTACAGACTTTGTGCCCTCCCCTTTTGGAGTCTCAGAGGAAGTGCTAAATTGTAGTCAGTCCAGGTCTCCCTCTCGTAGGGGTGAGACATGTGAGTTCAGCTCCTCTCGGCTGGGAGAGATCCAGGCCAGTCAGTCCTTCCTGGGCTGACTGAGCCAAGAGAGATCAGAGGCCTCGACTAACAGAGAGCCCAGCACCATCCAGAAGCCTGGAACCCTCTGTCACCAATCTGCATTCGCTGTACACCATCTGCAGTGACTGCCAAATAAAGCACCCTTTATAAAGCACCCCTTTATATTATATAAAGTATATAATACCCCTGCCTGAGTCTACAGTCTATTGGGCAGGGGTGTAAAGGAAGGCTGCTTTGGTGGGGACTGTCTCTGGGAATACTGGAGTCCACTGAAGCTGGAGGCGCTGACATCCTGAGTTGAACATCAAGAGCATCAAAAGCCTGTCCTTTTCCCCACACAATCGTGGACCACTCATCTCTCCTGGACCCTCACAGGTATGACCGCACTACAAACAGCAGTAACCAGTAGTACATCTTTCAGAGAGGGGGGGGGGGAACTGTGTTACACTATATAGAGATATTATATAAAACTGTTTTGTCTTATTTTCTGCTTAAACGCTGATGCCACCAAAGGCTTGGTGCCTTAAAGCTTAATCCTCTGTTAGTTTTTGGCTCTCATGGAAACCAGAGTGGGCTTTATAACATTGACAGGCCCTCAATAAACCAAGACATTCAATTGGTCACGTACAATGTACGATACCCCATAAAAGACATTGGAGCTCCTGAACTGGACATTCATGTTTCACACTATTGGATTTGGTCTAGGTGCTCTTGACCAGGATTAAAACTCTTTTTAGTTGCCCAACTGGTGAAGCTATAATAAACAGCTATTCTTCTGCTCCTTTTCCTATTGGCAAACGCATTCACCAGGTTTGCCCACCGTACTAAATTACTGATCGCCCTGGTAATAGAGCCTCTAGTTGTCGATATAGATGATAATTTTATCATTTCGTTGCAAGCGGCATCCTTTTGTCAGTTACCAAACCTTTAATTTCTCTTTCTAATTTGTACCTGTTATATGTTCGGGATTTTAGATCAAGGGCTCTTAATTTGAGGCCCTGAATATTAGTTTACCCTACGAAACTTAAAAAATGTTAACTTGATTTTAATTTTGTTTCGAAGCTTTAGACGTCAAAATACCAGAATATACAAATTAGCCATTCATACTAGACCCCCTTTTTAGCTAAATTATATTCCCCTACTGAAACAATTTACTAAAGATGTATTAAATTAGACATTGTCTAACATTTCATTGATTGCATCATTTGTAGTTGAGTCTTATGCACATTTTTTGTATCTTTAATGTACTTTATTAGTTTCTTTATATTTCATGTTTTTTCCTCCATGTGTTTTGTTGATTGGACTGTCTGTATCTGGTCTCTTTATTCTCGGTCTTCTGTTGTCTTGTAACCCCTTTTTTCTCCGCAAAGAAAACAATTCATATATACAGTAAACAAACAAATGTGTTTCTGTTTTTACACTGACATGTAACTGATTCAACATTGTAATAGCGGATTAGCTTTGAACACCAACTCACAACCCGTGCCTGGACTTTCAAATATGCTGTGAATCATTTGTTTCCATTCCTCCTCTCCTTGTTTGCAATCACGTTTTATCAGCAAGATTTTTGAACAGCCATTATTGATTTGTAAGCACTTTTATCCTTGGTAATGGTCAGAGTATAGCAGACGTGTTGTGCAATTGGTGGCAAATATACTTGGAAGCCGTCATCTTTGTTGCTATTCCAGTTAATGCCAGGCCGGGGCATTTCACAGCAGCAAAACCATAATTTGCATTAGGAAGGAATGGCAGCCATTTTTATTCCATCACCAAAACAAAATGTAAACCAGTAAGAATGGGAAGATACTGTATTAGAAAGGTTTTTGAATATAAAAAAATTGTACCTTTCACCTAGTAGGAATTTCTTTTAAAACAAGCAACATTCTGTTTTATTGCATTCGATAAATATTGCATATATATTTTTTAAATGATTACACAATTTTTATGTTGACTAACCATTTTATGATCTCTTGAAACCAGACACATTATTTGGAAAGTATAAGGTGTGTGTGTATGTATTTGGATTATTTCGATTAGTAAAATACTGTATGATTATTATTGACAATTTTTGCCTAGTGTCATGATTTTTACATTGCGTACTAGCAACCTTTATTGGGTTTTGTGCAGGCACATTATTTGCTACCACTTGTTCAATGGCAGTTTGACAGCCGGCATCAATGGTGCAGCCATGATTTGTTAGGTACCACGGACAGAACGATCTGAGCAACAGGTGGATGAAAGGGAATTCAACCAATTTAAACCATTAATGGGAATAAATCCTAAATAGTCCATAGTCCAAGATTCAATCTCAGGTAATCTACTCTTTCCTAAATCTGTCTCAGCGTCTCCCCTGCTGAAATCTCTCTCCTGGCTTCCTATCAAATCCCGTATCACACATGCAATTCTCCTCCTCACTTTTAAATCTTTACACTCCTCTGCTCCTCCTTACATCTTAGGCTAAGGCCCCGGTCTCTCCGCTGTAACGCGCGCCCGCGCTTTTGGCGGCACGTTCAGCCGATTCCCCGGTCTGCAGCTCACTGCAGGAGGAGAGACCGGGGGGGGGGCGTGGCGGAGGAGTGACGGGGGCGCGGCCATGATGTCACCCGGCAGGTTCGCCCTCATTGGCTGAACCGCCGGGGGGCGTGCCTAATCGCTCGACGCGAGTGTTCTATTGAGAGCAGGAATAGCTCTTGCGCGAGCGCTGCGGCCTCCCCTTGCAGCGGGCCCGGCGCCATTGCGGGGAGGGCTCTCGTGCGCGCAGCGTCCACCACAGCGGACGCTGTAGTAGGCAGCGGGGGCAAGGCCTCAGCCCTAATTTCTCGCTATGCACCATCATGACTCTTGCGTTCTGCTCATGGATGTCTTCGCTCTACCTCCATTGTATCTAAAGCCCTCTCCCGCCTTAAACCTTTCTCACTGACTGCCCCACATCTCTGGAATGCCCTTCCCCTCAATACCCGACTTGCACCCTCTCTATCCACCTTTAAGACCCACCTAAAGACACACTTGCTTAAAGAAGCATATGAATAGCACTGTGGATATTCTGAACACATGATACATAAAGCTTGGCCCCCTGCAGACGCACTTACCAAAATTCCCTCCTCCTTTCTCTGTATGTTCCTCCTACATACCAATTAGATTGTAAGCTCCTCGAAACAGGGACTCCTCTTCCTAAATGTTATTTTTATGTCTGAAGCACTTATTCCAATGACCTGTTATTTATATTATTTGTTATTTATATGATTGCCATGTTTATTACTACTGTGAAGCACTGTATGTACATCAATTGCGCTATACAAATAAAGACATACAATATGCTTCAAGGTTTGTGTATATAAAACCTATTCGTCAACAACCATTTCTGTATAAATCAAAATGCCTTTTATACATCAGATATTTTCCAGAAATGTAACCTAGATTCCACGTGCCGTTATTGTGTCAATATAAGGTAATGAAAGGGTTAACCCATTCATCTACCCCCAGTAAAACCAAGTAGGTTTAACACCCTTTATTACCTTAGCTTCTAGCCACTAAAGTAATGCTACTTTTATCATTTTTCTATTACATCTGAACCACATTAATTTCAGCCCCGGGGACCCCCTGCTTCCTGAGATACAGGCCACGGTATGGGGTGCCGGTATCTCCTGCAAGTTTAAATGTCCCAGTCACGTGACATTACTATGTAATTAACACACAGATACCAAGCAAGTGCAAAAAAATAAAATAAATTACCACATAATATATATGTATATAAGTGTCAATTGGAGTGCTAATGGGCATGGCTCCTCTCACATTCGCCCCTCACATTCAAAACATATCTAAAACCTGTTGCTTTTTCCTCTGCAATATAACAAAGATACGCCCTTTCCTCTGTTATTCGACTGCTAAAACTCTGACTCATGCCCTCATTCTCTCCCGTCTTGATTACTGTAAACTCCTGCTGTCCGGCCTTCCTGCTTCTCACCTGTCTCCCCTACAATCTATCCTAAACGCTTCTGCCAGAATCACTCTACTCTTTCTAGATCTGTCTCAGCATCTCCCCTCATGAAATCCCTCTCCTGGCTTCCGATCAAATCCCGCATCTCACATTCCATTCTTCTCCTCACTTTTAAAGCTTTACATTCTTCTGCCCCTCCTTACATCTCAGCCCTATTTTCTCGTTATGCACCATCCAGACTCTTGCGTTCTTCTCAAGGATGACTTCTTTCTACCCCCTTTGTATCTAAAGCCCTCTCCCGCCTTAAACCTTTTTCACTGACTGCCCCACACCTCTGGAATGCCCTTCCCCTCAGTACCCGACTAGCAGCCTCTCTATCCACCTTTACGACCCACCTTAAGACACACTTGCTTAAAGAAGCATATGAATAGCACTGGGTATAATACTGGACACATGTTACATAAAGCTTGGCCCCCTGTAGACGCACTTACTAGAATTCCCTACTACTGTATCTGTACGTTCTCCCTACCTACCAATTAGACTGTAAGCTCCTCGGAGCAGGGACTCTTCTTAATGTTACTTTTATGCCTGTAGCACTTATTCCCATGACCTGTTATTTATACTATCTGTTATTTATTTGATTACCACATGTATTACCACTGTGAAGCGCTATGTACATTAATGGCGCTATATAAATAAAGACATACAATACAATACAAATGTATATAACAAAAAAACAAAGAAGCCCAAAGCTACATCCAATATGATAAAAATATACAGTGAAATACCTCCTGTATATGTCTCTTGAAAAAAAGTCATATAGTTAAACCCTTTGGTCAAAGCATTTCAAACCTGCAAGCCACTTCAAGGCATGACTAAATATTGCAGGTCCGAACACTAACTGATTACAATTCTTATTTACCTCTATAGTTAGAGGAAGAATGATCGTATTGGATTAGTCACAACCAACTGCATGTCAAAGAAAGAACTGCTTACTTGGAAAGTGGGGAGGGGCGAGCTTAAACCATGGGAGGGAGGAGCCACTAACCTCAAACAGCTGAGACCAGCTGGACAAAGTTAATAAACACACAGATACCCAGCAAGCTCTATATTATATATATGTATATAAGTGTCAATTGGAGTGTTAATGGGTGTGGCTAAATGTATACAACAAAAAACAAAGAAGCCCAAAGCGACATCCAATATGAGAAAAGTTGAACTAAATATTCCCAATATTAGTGCGACAGAACGTTGAACAGGATATCATTGATTGTATATGTATCTTAATGTCCCGTAAATTGAGCCAAAGAGTATAGCATGTTGATGGGAGTTTATAATGAATTCCTTATGCAAACTTGATCCACACTATATAACAAAATGTTACTCAGATTTTTGTAGATGCCACATAGAAGGTCATTTACCTCCGAGTGGGATTTATGGTATGATGGGGAGAGATATAGCCTGTGAAGCCATTCTACCCTTTTAACCACCACACTTATAGGAGAGACTACTTAGAGTAATAATGGTAGTGATCGTGTTGTGTAGCATAAAGATGAAACTCCATAATGCAAATCGTACTCACTGATTGAAGTAATTTTTGGCTCCAAAGAGTGCATCCAGCATGAAGTGAATGTCAATAGCGTAGTCCTCAGTAGAGAAATGCAGAGCACAGCATACCAGGGTTAGAAAAATAGGAGTACAGCACTTCCAAAATATTTTTAAAAAACTATTTATTTAGGGGTTGACATAGGAGACATCAAATAGTGGGAATATGAGAGAACTCCGATGCGTTTCGGATGTAAAATGCCCTTTGTCAAAGAGTGTAGTGATCCCTTGGAATCTCGCCTGTTTTATACAGCCGAGATGTCGATAACAACCAGAACCGGAAGTGACATGGTGTTCGCGCGGGAGCATTTCGTGGTACACAGCTGAGCTGGAGAGTGTGACAAACGCCCCTCTTTTGTAGTGCTGACGTCTGTCTGGGATCTTCCCGACACAGTCTTCTAGGGTTAATTATACGAATAAACGGATCATACAAAGCATTACGTTGTTTAACTCGGGCTTCTGCCTGCTTTATTTTTATCCCATAAGGGACTGCAGCTTTAACAGGTGTAGGCAGGAGGCACTCAGTCATGAACCTTCAGCGGTTTACTCATATCACTGTTATAATATTTCACACACTGTCACTTTAAGAAACAAAAATAAATCATTTAAAGAAATCCTATCCCATTCAGGGATCTAACTACACAGCAGAATCAGCCTCTCTAACTGCTGCTGGGCCAACTAACCTGGTTCCCCAGCTTAAAACAATGCCCTCTCATTTAGGGTCACTAGATACAGCATACAGTCTTTTAGATACAGCAATAAACATTTGTTTGTCTCATCTGTTCGTGGTGGGAACTCGGTCCCAAGTGTCCAGGCAAATCCTCTGGTACTGCGATACTTGAAGGGGGCGTCCTCCCCGAACTGGATGCAGGGGAGCAGCGATACCCCCAGCCTCCAAGCTCTAAGAAGAGAGACTGAAAAGCAACCCTCTCTGCTCTAAATACCTGTTCTAGTGATTAGAAGAGCAGGTGAGGGAGAACTAGACACATTGTAAACTGTGGTCTGGATTTTCCATTCACCAGCCTGAGTAAATGTGAAGCTGTGGAATGGATAATTTTGCACTATTCCTGCACTTTCTGACCTAAAACCGGGCAGAAAGCTGCCTAACATCTTTGGACTATGTCACAAGAGCTACGGAGACAATCCACTCAACTGCAAGAGCGCCATCTGTATTGTAAATGCGTGTTACGAGTAACCAGCACAAATTAACAGATGAAGATAAAGAAAGAAGAAAAGGACTTTGGACTTTACCTGTGGGCCGTTGCTGTTTGGGATCGTGGATTGGTTTGAGAGCTTACGGAGACCACGGGAATTTGATGGTAAAGGTAAGAAAAAAAATTAAATGTATGTGATTTTTATTTTACAGGTTTTTTCCACTGTATTTTTGGTATTGGATTTTATTTATTTTTTGCCACCATCATTGCAAATGTATTTATGTATGACCCTTTAGGGTCACTTACTTACAGTAACAAGCAATGGCTGTTTTACCAAATGGTTGCTTTTATGTTTTTTATATGTATTTTGGCTATTTTTTTTTTCCAATCTGTATGCTATGTATTTTGCGGTTTCATGTTGTATTATGGCATTTGTTGTGGTGTTTAATTGTTTATTTCTGGGTTTTCTTTGATGTTCGCATTTTAATAGTGGTTTATTTTTGGTGTTTTGATTTTCAATGATGGTGTTTGCTTGGAGATTTATTTTATTTTTTGATGATTTTGTTTTGGAATAGTTAATTCTGGTGTTAATTTGGAATTTGATTAATTGATTGGTGGTAATTTTGTTGTGTTTACTGTTTATTTTTGTTTATTTGGTGATTGTTTGGATTGCGTTGGATATTGCTGCTGCTTGAATTTTTTTGTAGGTTGACCATAGTGTTAAATCATGCCCATATTATATGGGCATGATGTACCCACTGTACCAATGAATGGGTGTAGGGTGGGGGTAGTTGCCTGGGGAGGGTGGTTTAACCACTTAATCACCTTAGCAGTTAATAACCGCTAAAGTAATTAAGGGATTATGGGCCATTAGAATGTATTTTTGTATGTATTCTTGCTGGCATCGGAGGACATGGCCCTGCAGTATTCTGACAAGGACACCATTCTTGATGGCAGGGGTAAGTAGAACAGTTTTTATTTACTTTATTTAGGCTACCTGTCTAATATTTGATTTAATAATTGACAAATTAGCTATTATCCATATCTGGGTAATAGTTTGTTTGCCCATTACTGTACTGTATGTGTTTGGTGGTGGGCAGGGGAGAGGTGTATTTATTGAAAAGTATGCGATCTTTATGTAGCCCTCTTTCCTCCACCCTAAGTGAGATTGGGGTGGGTAGGTTTATCTGACTACTTATCAGTGTGGTGCTGTATCTGTTTGGCAACCAGGAGGGCTGAGCTTCCGCCACGGGGAACCTGGGGTATATACTTACACTCGGTGCAGCGCCTCCACTGATGAGGGATCCCAACGTGGTGGGAGTGTGCCCTCACCAGAACAACCATACAGTAAATACACACAATGTGAGTAAACAGTATTTACTGAGCATGAACGATAACTTCAATGAAACTCTCTTTGCATAACATCAATACATCATATGAATAAAATTGCATCACCCTGAAAGCATACCATCCCCTCACCCACATGTCCATCATCACATCACCCTCAGTCCCTTTGATAATAATGTGCTTGGACACTTATCTCTTGAGTGTCCACAACAATAAAGAGAGTGTGAGTGTGAGGGATAGCGCTTCCCTGTGTTGGGGCCCAGTGGTGCAATTGATATACTACCTCCCTGATCACTGCTCCTGATCAGGATAATCCTTGGAACTCAGCAATACCGCACAGTGATCCCACACCACACTGCGCTGCTCTTTGCAGGAATGGATACACACGCTGACTCCACAGGGAAGGGATCCCCAGCCGGAATGATCCTTTACCACAGTCTCTGCTATGGAGTCAGATACTCTTTCTGCACTCAGGCTGCACGGGCATTCGGGCACTGTCCTGCAGCATGTCTCTTCCTCTGAGTATGTGAAGGAGTCCCTGTCTTAAGGCAGTCCCTATCACATACAGTATTCCTCTAGTGTCTCAGGGGACTAACCGGGCCCTGGGGGTATACATCTACCCTAGCCCCTGCATGCAGAAGACCTCTTACTGTAGCTTCTGTCTTATCCCAGACTCTGGCAGTTCACCACATGCAACTGGCACTGGTGATATTACACACACTGTATAACTTAGAAAGCAACCCCCCCCCCTTCTTCCTATGAGGGGCCTTTCCCTGACACAGCCAAAGCAACTCCTCTAGCTGCACTGCACACAACACTGTCTCTTCTTGGCAGAGCACACAGCACTGCAGCTGTGTCACCTGACTAGACTTACACTCACCTAAGGGCAGGGTCCCTATCTAAGGGGCCTTCCCTATGAACTTACCCACTAACCTAATGGGGAGTGGGGCCTACCTGGGGCCTGGGGGTAACCTGGCCTAGTGTAAGAAGCCACTTGCTCCTTACACACTTCCTCCCCCTTCGTTCTCCCAGCTCCAACTGACTAGCGTGGTCTCTGCAACACTGTATCCTTCTCCAACAGGAGAAGCGGCAAACCCTATTTGCTGGCTGGCTGCACGTGATGTGGGTGAAAGGGCAGTCCCCAGAGGCTGCTGGGAATTGTAGTCCACTCAGGACCTCTTTAGCATTGGGACCGCGTGCGCTCTCTTTACTGCGCCTGTGTGAAGCTATAATGGCCGCCTCTGCTCTCTTCTGTGCCTGCGTGACCTTGGGGAGTCCCTGCACTACGGAGCGCCATCTCTGCCCCTTCGCGCTCATTATATTGGCCGCTGTGTCACGTCTGCGCATGCGCAAGCCTCTGCGCCTGTGCGGACATAAAGATGGCGGCGCCGTGCCTCTGACGCCACCGGGAGGACTCTTTGGGGACCTGTCTACATTTATATATATTTTACAACAGAGTTGGTACTGAAGGCCAGCGGGGTCCCACGGGGACCACCAGATGCCCACAGGGACTACCTGAGGACCCCCGGATGCCCACAAGGACTACCCGAGGACCCCCAGACACCCACGGGGACAACCCGAGTTCCCCCGGACACCCACAGGAACCACCTCGTCACTCCTGTGGGGCCCCGAGACACCCATGGGAACCACCTGAGGGCCCCCAGACACCCATGGGAACCACCCGTGGGCCCCCAGACACCCATGGGAACCACCCGTGGGCCACCAGACACATGTGGGAACCACTTGAGGGCCACCAGACAACCATGGGGATGACCCAGGCACCCCCAGACACCCGTGGGGACCACCCGTAGAGACCCCTTGTGGATCCCCCGGACACCCGCGGGGACCACTTGGAGGCCCACAGCCACTTACAGGGACCACCTGAGGACCCCCAGACACTTCCTTGGGCCACCCGAGGGCCCACAGACACCCACGGGGACCACCTGAGGACCTCCAGACACCCACCGGCCTATGTTATCAATCCGGTGTCAAAATAAATAAAAATGGTTTTAGGTGGGGATACAGGGGGTGGGTTATGTATTGGTGCTTATTACATATTGTAATGTTTTATTGGGGGCAGAGGGGGTGAGTGAAAGGCCAAGTACCGCCTTCACTCACCCCCTCCTACCCCAAGAAAGCTGCTGTTCTCCCTTAACCCCTTCATTGCCTTAGCGGTTAGCCGCTAATGTAATGAAGTTGACTGTAAATGCATTTTTATTGCATCTGATTGATGCGGGGGATGCCGTGATGAGCTCCGGAGACCCCCAGCATCAATCTGAGATAAAGTTTTGCCAATGCGCAGTGTTTTGGTTAATGCATCGCTGCTACACGAAAATCCCTGCTACTTTTAGTAATTGACATAATTTTTGCATCTCTTTAGCTTTTCGGATATTCGTTAAACGAATGAAAAATAACGTCCATTCTCAATCTCGGGAACAATCGTTTTTAGCTCAAAACTGACTTCCTATGGATCTACCTCATTGTTTCTTAAATACAATTCTCAACGGCAAGGGACATTTCATTATTACACTGTGCGGTTGTCTTATATGGTCAAAGGGAGCCCTCTGATTTAATATGCATATACTATTAGTTGCTTTTAGTTTGAGCTCATATTTACCACACTATAAAACATACTGTATGGTTTTTTTATCAGTAAATTGCATTATCTGGTCTCGCAACATTTTCTATCACCACCAGCATTCCAAGTGTCTGAAAATGCTCCACTGGCTCTTAATCAGGACTGGGGTAGTACGATAGTAGGCACATTTCACCATCTTTCCCTTTCATTGCTTGTAATTTATAGTGCAGGCTTTCAGTTTCTGCCTAGATTGTTTCCAACGGCTAAGAAAGAACAGAATCTGTAAAGTCAGCATTCATCATTTTCGCTGGGAAAAAAAGGAGCAGAAATGATTTTGAAGCATAGAAAACTTAGAGCAAGAAATTAAATCTAACATAGAAAACATACCCTGCAGACACTGTACTTAATATTTCAATGGCTTAGAGACAGATTGTGCTTTGCTTAAAGCCTTTGTTATGTCCAATGCAATTTCCTTTTTATTCACTGCTAACTTTGTGAAGAATTAAACTTTGCAGTTTAATTATTCCAAAACCAAATATTTGTTTTAATGTATGATTAAATATGTATGTCGTTAATTTCAGGATAACGAGTTCCAAAAAAGGCATTTTTAACGCACATTTGTTAGTGTTACTATGGGTTGATAAATGCAACCAAAACAAAGTTAACCAAAGGTGCGTATTAAGGGAAATATTAACCTGCCAGAAGTCACTTTAAGTGCAGTCTTTTCACTGCACAAACCACTTACCCTAAAACCCCTTAACCTGACCGCTATATTAATCCTTCAATAAACTTACCTTGGAGAAGTGGCCGGTGGCTGGGTGTCCAGAGGTGGAGCGGCTCCAGCAGAATGTCCCTCTGCAGAGACTTGATGGCAGCGAGACGTCCATGATCAAATGTACCATTCCGGCCTCCTCACCTTCAGTAGCTTCGCACTCACAGTGTAGGATACAAGTGACCTTTCAGGGTTACATTTGGATTTTTCTTTCAGGCTATTCTTTGCTCAACTTTTTCACACATCTGTGGTTGTTTTTTTTTTATAACTTTGATTTTATTGGGTGATACATTACATATATGGTAACACAACCCATTGGCTTACAAAAGACCACCGTATTTTCTTCTCCACCCGCCGCCAAAAACAAGAAACTGACCGACAAGACTCACAAGACAGACAGGGAGACAGGATCTCGGGAAAGCTGGGGAGGGGGGGGGATGTGGAGGGGGCGACCTCGTTGATGGGAGCTGCTGTTCCATCTACCCGCTTTTCCCACACATCTGTGTTTGGGACATACTTCCAAGTAAGTGGAATCCCTTCCCAAACATTTATTTTAGGGTGTATTTCATAAATAAACACCTGCAAGAAAGATAAAACACCAAATAAATCGAATTTCATATTGTAAATATTTATACTGTGTGGTTATTATCAGAAATAGCTGTGTGCGAACTTGAATGACTAATGTAACTATTACCATGTCTTTTCTGCTCACCTTTAATTCTTTTTAATTGGTGTTCAATATTAAAAAATGGCCTAGAATGTGTGGTTAAAATAAATTGTATTTATTAATATAAATGTAGGTAGATTCTTAAAATCCTGCAGGATATCTAATTACTTTAAAGTACATTGATAATAAAAAGGATATTCTGTTAGAGTGCTGAAGGCAGACCAGCAATATATGGAGGGGTAAATTGTAAAGAACGTAGTCATTTTAGGAATTGGGTGAAAGAGAAAAAACTGTGGAAGTTTTTCTCTTTCCTCCCCCCTCCTCCACTCCCCTCTGTCTGAGAGAGAGGTCCAGTAATTGAAAGGTCACCTGTTACCTCACATTTCAGGATTGTATATTTACTTATACTTCTCAAGCTCACATTATTCCTAGAAACTGCTTATCAGGGGATCTTTCATCCCAAGTGTCCCATCAAGTAGTAATTTTAGGAATTGGGTGAAAGAAAAAACTGTAGAAGAAAGTAATAGGACACATCCTCCTAAAACAAGGAGCCGGCAATCCAGAGTTCTTCGTACAAATTTTTTTTTTTAATGCACACACATCTGTTTGGATTACAATGTTTTTTTGTTTTTTTTTGTATGAAGATCTCTGGAGTGCCGGCTCCTTCTTGTTTTAGGAGGATGTGTCCTGTACTGTAGGTCTCCCCAGCAGGGGATGATCGCTGTGCAGCTGAGGCAGGTACATAAATCCAGTGACTGCCCCTAATTCTTCTGAATAAAGTAATAGGACTGCTGGAGCTGTCCAGTAATTAAAAGGTCATCGTTATCTCACATTTCAGGATTGCATATTTATTTAAATATACTTCTCGGGCTCACATTATTCCTTGTAATTGCATATCAGGTGATATTTCATCCCAAGTGTCCCATCAAGTACCTTCTAATTGAGGACACAGTACTAATCCGGGACAGGGTGAACTTAAAATAGAACACAGGTAACCACAAGATTGCTATCTGAAATGGACACTTAACTGAAAGGCACCAATATAAACGAACCTACAGAAGCTTTGGTTGATATCAAATATTCATGTTCTCACGAATCCATTTACTGTACATGGAATAATGATTGTCATACCTTGGTAAAAGCTAGAGGGACAACATAGATTGGAAGTAGAGTAGACTACAAAAAAAGCAGAAGTAATTTCTGAAGACATCAGGCAACAAGCTGTGCAAAAGCTTTGTTGTGTTTTAATGTGGAATGCCTGGCTTTAAACTACAATATCAACAACATTCCTGTCTAAACAACTTTTAGTCTAATTTAGCGGTACCAAAATACTGTAAGTCACTAAAATGGTTAGTATTGAAAATTTGAATCGTTTTTGGTTATGGTGAATAGTGTTATTCCCACAAGATAATAGGTTCACCTCCATGCATCAAATAAACTGTGCATTCCTAACATCATATAAGTTTCTTATTAAGTGTGAGAATATTGCACCAGTTTTTAAATTAGCAATATTGCTCTTTAGTTTTAGGGTGTGCTGATTGCAAAACAAAAAGTCACTGCTATGTAATTTATTTCTATTCAGTGCTTGCCTTAAAACTTCTAAGAAAGTCTGCAACAGTCAATCCAGATTGTAGCCTAAGATACATGTCTTGGCCATTGGATATAAGAATATAGGTAGATTTTAATTATATATATATATATATATATTATAGATGCTGGGTGCACGCAAACATATGAATAAAAGTTAAAGTATACTTATCAATAGTCCAGGTGCTTGCAGACGGACAGGGAACACCAGCCAGCCCAAAGATATAGAAAAGAACAAATCTGCAGCACTCACGAATAGAAAAAAAATGTAATCTAATCCAAAATCATCAGGCAGTCAGACAAAACTCCAGAGCGACGTACGTTGCAGACCCCTTGGTCTTTTCTCAAGCTCTGTGACAACAACATACACAGCACAACATACATAGGGGCAGTGAGCACATCAAAAAGTGACACAGACATAATTGCACAATGAGCCACAGCTGCATAGTAAAGGCTAATCAAGAGACTGAAGTTGCTGAATACTCTGGCAAGCATAGTAAATGTCAGAAGCAGGTGCCAAGGCACATAATGAATCCAGTGAAACCACCTGCATAAGCTCACCTGTCACTACGATCAGTATCACTGCGCATGTGCCATCCTATACCTATCATAGTGGAAGCCAATCAAGCCACGGAGAATCTAGGGCCAGGGACAGACTTACATAATAGTGTCATGCCTTAATATAGTTGCTGAGCATAAAATACAACTTACTCCATTAGTCCCCTCTGTCCCGATCGTTCAGGACAGTCACTCAGAGCCCTGCTCGCGTCCCTGGCAACCCGCCGCACTGTCAGACGTCTCGCGCATGCGCAGACCTAAGCGTCAGTGTAAACATAAACAAAGCCTCAATAGTATATGTAGACTAAGGCTGCCAGTAGACCTAAAAGATCCAGAATAATAGCACAGACTCACTTATAGTCACTCCTGCAGCTTAAAGGGCAATGTGGCACATACTAAGCACACATAAAACAATAAAGATCTCATGAAAACTGCCATAGTTCCCTAAATGCACCACCACAAATTAATGTTCTATATCTATTCACACTGCCAGTCAAGAAGTGCCAGCGTGATGGTGGGGCATGTCACACAACACACAAAACAACACTAACTGAAAATAATAAAAATCTAATGAAAAAGATAAATGATCAAAAAGGGAAATGGGAGAGAGACCAGATAAAGGGGAAAAAAAGGGAACTAAAGCTAAACTCCCTAACATACAGAGATGAAAAATGGCAAATATCAAAGCTTGTAATCTGTATACGAACAGGCGATAAGTGTACAGCAACACAGAATACATAGTGTAAATGCATATTGATAAGATATTGCCAGCAGATAGTTACAGCATCTGTCCCACGGATCCTGCCATCTAATAAGGGGTATACCATACAGGTATATAACCAAAGAGACCTTTGGCACACACAAATCTTCAATGGGGGACCCCCAGATGTAGGCCTTATGACTAAATTGGAATGGAACGGGCGCACGTGCATGGACTGGAAAGGAGCTACATGGTTAGTGACCGGCATACATAGGGCAGTAGCGCAATCAAGCGCCACTAACATATAAATCCAAACAAGGATTGAAAACGTGACCCTATTATAAGAATGCAAAAATGAGGCTTAGAGTAACTCTGGGAAGAAGCCCAGTAGGGCAAAACGTGTTAGTGGTTGTGACTGCCGCCTCCTGTTGTTATATCTTGGACATTTAATTCTTAAATGGACTGTTTATCCTGCTGCACCCAATCGGGGTCAGCTCCTTCTGAAAACATTTCCAGTTATATCAGAGACTTGTTGTGCATTAAATTGGCTGAGTATTTCTCCATTGGTTTCATTGTTACATCACGGTTATATCAGCCTCTGGACAATATATATTAGTGTAATAGATGTAGCAAGAAAATTGTTCTATATTTTGTATTTAATATATTCCACAAATATACAAGTGCTTTTCAATTTTAAAACAGTGAAAATATATAATTCTGTAATCAATCAAAAGGTTTAACTAATTATACAGCCACAATCCGTGTTACTTTTATCCACTAAAAGATTGATTGTATTAACATGTTGTGTGTTTTGGAAATGTGAAAACTTGTCAAAAATATTTTGTAAGCAGAAATATATTTGTTATATAAAAAGTTATGCTGGGTGCTTTTCAAATATTAAAACTATGTTTTTTCTGTTATAATAAAATAATTGAACATGTCCTTTTCGATTTATGCCGTGTACGATTTACTTATTTCTTATATGTAGTTGAAAACACCTTTTCGTAAAATATGTGGGAAAGACTTCTAAAGCTGCCCTTTTTCTCAATCAATTTCAAATCAATTTTAAAAAAGCATTTATTTTGTGAGGGAGCATGTCAATGAGCACAAGTGCAAGTCACATCCGCAGTTAAGACATACAGTATGTAGGGCCATATTTAGTAAGTGATGCTAAGCCATAAAACACCTAAGGTGTCATCCAGTACTGGAGCTCGTCTTCTGGTTTAGCATCGCTTAGTAAACATGGGCTGGTGTGTTTCATGTCCATAGATGGTTCTGTTACATAATGAGTTTAAAGCTTGAATATACAGTACTGCAAATAACAATTCACAATATATCTTTAAGTGACCTTCCAAAATATACCAACAGTCATATATCTTTGTAGATACAATTGGGGTTATGTATCAAAGTCTCCTGGCTTCAATACTGGAGGAAAAATATTGCATTAAATGTATCATACACAAAGGTGGGATTATTTGCTTGGAAAAACATAGTGCAGCACGGAGACTGATACACAGCACCTGTGGGATCTATTTACTGAGGCCTGCCAGCTGCAAAACTTCAGCACAAACAATGAATAAAATATTTATCAATGAAAAGAAATCCTATTGAGATCGTCTGGAGTTTTTCCTTTGCAACTATTCTTTTGCCACATTTTCATCCAAGCACTTTAATAAATAATCCCCAATAGGAATAATATCAGAAACAGGAACAACACAATCTTCCCAACACTTAAAAACAAATATTTATCATTTAAATAGAATGCATCTGAAGAAATTCCACTGGTAAATTTCACAAAATGTGGATCAGTTTTAGTTATCTGTTGATCTCGCATCTACAATGGTTTTACCGGGTTGTTATAGAACTAGATTCCCAATAAACAGTTTGATACATTATTATCTTTCCTCATTTCACTTTTCTAATTCACTGAAGCCCATATCCACAAAGGAGTGCTAAGTTTTAGCTGTTAGCATGTCTCAGCTTCCCTTCATACGAATGCGAGTAGGAGCGTGCTAAAGCTTAGCACGCTTAGATCTGGGTTTATAATGTCCATGTAATACAGTAATACTTTCTTCTGTAACCCATATCTTTAGACTTATAATATACTTGCTGATATACCCGGCGTTGCCCGGGATGTAATTTTCCTGCTCCCCCTCTCTCTCCGCTCCCCCTGTCTCTCTCTCCGCTCCCCCTCCCCCTGTCTCTCTCTCCGCTCCCCCTGTCTCTCTCTCCGCTCCCCCTGTCTCTCTCTCCGCTCCCCCTGTCTCTCTCCGATCCCCCTGTCTCTCTCTCCGATCCCCCTGTCTCTCTCTCCGCTCCCCCTGTCTCTCTCTCCGCTCCCCGTCTCTCTCTCCGCTCCCCTTGTCTCTCTCTCCGCTCCCCCTGTCTCTCTCTCCGCTCCCCCTGTCTCTCTCTCCGCTCCCCCTGTCTCTCTCTCCGCTCACCCTGTCTCTCTCTCCGCTCACCCTGTCTCTCTCCCCCATTCCCCTCTCTGCCCCCTCTCTCTTTCTCCCCCATTCACAGCAGTACGGTCTCCCCAGTGCACATGAATGCGGCCCCCCCTCCCTTCACAGCTCCAGTCCCCCCGTTCACAACTCTGTTCCCCCCTCCTGTTCACAGCTCTATTCCCTCCCCTGTTCACAGCTGTGCCCCCCCCCCACCGTTCACACCTTTGCCCCCCTTCACAGCTCCGTTCCTCCCCTCACAGCTCCGTTCCCCCCCCCTGCACAGCTCTGGTGTCCCCCGCCGGTCACAGCTCCGTTCCCCCCCCCCATTCGCAGCTCCGTTCCACCCCCCCCTTCACAGCGGGGTATCCCCCTCTCTCTCTGAGTATATATAATATATGTATCTCCCCTCTCTGTGTGTATAATATATGTATGTCCCCTCTCTCTGTGAGTGTATATAATATAATGTATCTCCTCTCTCTATGTGTGTATATAATGTATGTACATCCCCTCTCTCTGTGCGTGTATATAATATATGTATCTCCCCTCTCTGTGTGTATATAATGACGTCACCCTGCCTTGCACTTAGAGACCGCGAGAGGCAATGAGAGCCAAGGCCCGCCCCGCAGTCAGCCAATGGGAGAGCTTGACAGCCAATGACAGCGCGCACAAACCCACAGACAAACAGTTTTTGAGTTTTATATATATAGATTAACCTGCAATCGTGAAATTAAACTCTACTCTTCTTATTGTTTACCTCTCTGTATAGTGTACAACAGTATAATTATTACAATGTTAATAATACTGATTTTTTTTGTTTCTCTACCTTTTTGAAAGCTGTTTCAAACCTATAGATACAGTAACAAGTTAAAATAAATAAATGAAAGTAGCACAGAAGTAGGTATGTAATGTGACCTTTGGTGTGTGGATTGTACATTTATAAAGAAATATTATATATTGGTATATGTATTATGTGCTCACACACCTACAGTACAAGTGGGTCTGACATCCATCACTATAGCCATAATGACACTTGTGACTATACTCACTCTTCTATACCTACTTTTTCCTGGTTGTTGCATTCATAGAATGTTTGGGAAAATAGTAGTACAGCAGGGCCCCACTAATACGGCGGGTGCCGTTTTGAGGGCCCGCCGGAAAGCGAAAATCGCCGGAAAGCGGAACTGGCAATTTTCGATATGTGCGCATGCGCAGACCGGCAATGCGCCGTTCTGCACATGCGCAACCTCAGCAAACACCCCCATTCTGCGCATGCGTGACCTCGGCACGGCCCATTCTGCGTATGCGCATGCGTGACCCTGGCCCGGCCCGTTTTGCGCATGCGCAGACATGGCGGCCCCCTTCTCGGTATCGCTGTATCAGCAGATCGCCGAAAAGCGGGGTGCCGAGAAGCGGGGCCTTCCTGTACTTGAAGTGGGGGTGGGAGAGTTCAAATATAACGCTAGTCCCTAGGTATAAATCTTAAAAATGCAAAGTACAGATGTAGCAAACCTTACCGTTTCCGTTGCACCAGTAAGTCTTACTACATGTGTATCCCTCATACAGCAGCCTTTCCTCCCGAAAAGACTAAACATACAATATATCATAAAACTCAAATTGAGGAAATAAAATGGAAATTCTTTTAACATTTCTCATAACACACTGCAGTATTTGAGATTTCTGCACCTTTTTATGGCTTGCTTCAATACATCCTTTTAGTCTCTCAATCTGGTTCTCTCCTTCAATAGAAAATGTTAAAGCCTCACTTGTTATAAATGTTTTATTTGATGTATTTTATTAATTATATCATCCTGATGTATTTCATTATTATATCATCCTGGATGGCCCTCGGCTGACTTAAACTTAACATGTCATAAACATGTCATATTTCATCCCATAGAAATAGGTGTAAACAGGTCAACAGCGAGCGCACATAAAACAAAAAAAGAATAATGCACAATTAATTGTACGTTGACAGCATGTGTCGATCTCACATGCAGGAGTATTCACAGTGAAGTGAACGTGGGTGGTGGGGGGTATAGATATATAATAAATAATATTCACTCACATGGGCTAATGTGTTGCACCTCCGGACACAGAGGAAGCAACATCACAGCAGGAACCTGGAAGAAAGGCGCACAGTTTTATGGACTTTTATATGTAAGTGGCATACTTATACTTTTATTCCTTCACTTGTTGTATTTAATAAATGGTTATCCCTTACACGTTATCTCCTTGATCTGTCACTACATGACGAGGAGACTAAGGTGTGAGACGAGCACATTGCGGGTCACCATCAACCTTGAGATAGGAGGGTACTCACATTAGCCCATGTGAGTGAATACTATTTATTATATATTTATACCCCACATCACCCTCATTCACTTCACTGTGAATACTCCTGCATGTGAAATCGACGCATGCTGTTTCCATCTCATCTTTTGTCTGAGGGCACCCTGGAATTGACGTGAAGGCGCTCAATCAGGAACAGGAGTTGATGCCATTCCAGAACAGTTTTATTCTGCAACAGATGTGATTGTCACTCACATATGGCCGTGTGAGTGTTGATTATCATTTTTTTGTACATTTAGTTCACATGTCACCACCTCAGTTTTCATGATCAATGCATTTATAGCAAGTCAACGTACAATTAATTGTGCATTATTCTCTTTTTTGTTTTATGTGCACTCGCTGTTGACCTGTTTGCAACTATTTACTGAGGATCCTCGGAAGACCCTCTTTCAGCTGAGCAGCAGCGAGAGTTCAGGCCAGTATATTACAATACGTTCGGTCGCTTACTCTCGTTCACCCATATTGTTTGTGACAGTGTAGCATCTTCTTCAAGGCAGCGCCCCAGTTTCTCCACTCATCTAATATTTTATCCCAAACCGGGCCTTACTACCTCCTTCCACATTACTGTTGGAGGTACTATAATACACCCAGTAGCACAAGCACGCTGCCTAGGGGTCACACTGGACTCCTCTCTCACATTCAAAATGTAGCTAAAATCTGTAATTTTTTCCTCCGCAATATTACAAAGATACGCCATTTCCTCTGTTGCTCGACTGCTAAACCTCTGACAGAAGCCCTCATTCTCATGTCTCGATTTCTATAACCTCCTGCTGTCCGGCCTTCCTGCCTCTCACCTGTCTCTCCCCTACAATCTAGCCTAAACACAACTGCATTGAATCTCAACCACTCCAGTGTACATCTGCGTTGCCCCAAAGGCAGACAGCCTGAGGGGGCTCCGCAAGACCTGCTCCCCTCTGCACAGGACCAGCGTGCTCAGGGTTAACATTTGCTTGTACTTTGTGGAACGTCAACCCCACCCACTGGAATGTCAATGAGCCAAGAGGACACAAAGAACTGTTTGTTCACAGCTGCATTGAATCTCAACCACCCCAGTGTACATCTGCGTTGCCCCAAAGGCAGACAGCCTTTGGCTCAGCTGAAGGGCAGCCAAAAGGTGTGAGACATTTGCTGCCTTTCGCTGATGTTTGGTGATGTTAAAGTGATGGTAAAGCTGCTCCATTTCAATATGAAAATCACAAGCCCTTTATCCCCTGTACCCAATTTTCCAACTCTATCTGTCCATGAAATATCTATGATTTGACAGTATAATCCTGTTATTTGAATGTAACCATGTATTTTGTATCACTCTGTGCCCAAGACATACTTTAAAACGAGATATAACTCACAATGTATTACTTCTTGGTAAAACATTTTTAGAAATAAAATAAATAAACGCTGCTGCCAGAATCATTCTGCTCTTTCCTAAATCTGTCTCAGTGTCTTCCCTGCTCAAATCCCTCTCCTGGCTTCCTATCAAATCCCGTATCACACACTCAATTCTCCTCCTCACTTTAAAGCTTTACACTCTGCTGCTCCTCCATACATCTCTGCCCTAATTTCTCGCTATACACCATCCCGACTCTTGCGTTCTGCTCAAGGATGTCTTCTCTCTACCCCCTTTGTATCTAATGCCCTCTCCCAGCTTAAACCTTTCTCACTGACTGCCCCACACCTCTGGAATGCCCTTCTCCTCAATACCCGACTAGCACCCTCTCTATCCACCTTAAGACACACTTGCTTAAAGAAGCATATGAGTAGCTCCATGGCTGATACTTTACACCTCATATATAAACCTTGGCCCCTTGCAGACGCACTTACCAGAATGCCCTCCTACTGTCTCTGTACGTTCTTCCTACCTACCAATTAGATTGTAAGCTCTTTGGAGCAGGGACTCCTTTTCTTAAATGTCACTTATGTCTGAGGCACTTCTTCCCATGTTCTGTTATTTGTTATTTATATGATTGTCACGTGTATTAATGCTGTGAAGCACTATGTACATTAATGGCGCAAGGTAAATAAAGACATACCGATGCAGCCACCAAGATTCAACGACATCTCAGGGTTAAAACCGCAAGATAACATCAATACCTTGTGAGGTGGACCGCAGCAGACTAATGGCCCAGCGGATTAACACAGTGGGGGGTCCCTGCTGTGGGAATCCTACCAGGTTCCAGCTGTCTTTAAGAGATGCTCAGTTAGAGAGAAACTGAATCAGTCACTCTACCTGCGAGGCTCTAACAGGCGATCACGGGGGAATTATTTCATTTTAATATTACAGTATTGTAGTAGAGGGTCTCCGGAGCTGAACCGCATTGATTTCAGGTGCAGGAACCCCCTGCTTCCTGAGTTACAGGCCCCGTATACAGGCCGGTTTAAGGACACTCACTTTAAGTACACTCGCGAGTAAGGACATATCGTCCAATAGGCAAATGATAGCTCGCGCATGCGCCTGTCGGCACGTCCTGAATAGCAATACCGGCTCCCTACCTGTACCAAAGCTGTGAGTAAGCGGGGAGACTATAGAGCCTGTTATAAATGCGTTATTTACATCAGTTATACACATACATGACAATTGCAGTACAGTACATGCATCGATAAGTGGGAAAAAGCTAGTGCTTCACTTTAAGTACATTTTCGCTTTACATACATGCTCTGGACCCATTACATACGTTAATGCGGGGTATGCCTGTATATATATTCTATCTTTAGTGTATCACTTCATACTTGTGTTCTAACAGTCCAGGGGGAGCATATGGGGGAAAAAAAGATAAAAATACAAGGCACAAAATCTAAGTGTAGATGTATAAGGAACCATGAAAAAGGTAAGTAAACTTGGCCCTATACCCAGCCTACTTACAAGAAGCAGGAGGTATCAAGACAGTGTACATATAGTGGTACAAACACTAATGGCAGGCGTATTTCTCCTTGGTGTCACTCTCAGCAGGTATACGGACATATGTTATTGTGGAGAGATGTACATGTGGAGAGAAAGGAACTTCATGGTGCAGATCAATGAGTATAAAAAATTCCTTTATGTAATATATAAAAACGCACTTACAATAGTGCTAAAAAGCAAAGCAAATAGACTCAAACAGCAGTTGAATCACACTGATGTTAGTCTCACCGCCTCTGGAACTCGTGCTTCTCAGCGTGCTCAATGCACCTGCAGAGGTGATCCACTTCCTGGTTCCTCGCGCTCGTCGCGGCTAAGACGTCACGTTCCTCCGATAATTCTTTCCCAAGGCTGGAGAATGTCAGCGTGTACACTGGCTGCTGCTCTGCATCCTGGAGATCCTCCCACTCTACGCGTTTCGCCCCGAATAAGGGTGTGGCTTCGTCAGGAGTGATGGCTCCCCTTAGTGGCACTAACTTTAAATAACCCTAATGTTAATTTGATTGGCTAGTTCACAACCATTGAATATGTACAACAACATTGGAGGGGATGAGACAAAGACATTCAATTGCTGAAGAGGGAGGCCTTTTGGATCCACCGGTTGAGGACCCTTACTCCAAGGGGACTCAACATGGAGATTGACTTGGCCCCCTTTCTCTAATAAATTATATGTCTATGAACTTTATGTGCGTATGATGTACATTAATCTCTCTCTCCCTTTCTTCCCCTTTTTCGACACTACTCTCTTCATTCCAGAGATTGTATAGCTACATCGGCGCCTTCATTCATTTATTATTATTGTGCCTTTCTTGATTGGAATATTGCATGCCATTGTATTATAGACCATTAGCTTTGTTTCTGTCGCAATTATCCCTTTGATGTTTAAATACTCTTATTATATATGTGATCATATAATATGTAACCGGTCCTGTATAGAATCACTCATAGACTTGTCTCATATTCATTGTCTATATATGTATACAAGTTATTTATATGTTGGACCCCATTTCCATGACACATCGTCCTCTTTTTTTTGATACTTTGACATTTCATACTGTCATTTTGTGAGATCATGCAGTGTCTTCATTGAATTGGCGAATTGTTTATTTTTTATTACATTTTTTCTCATCAGATTTACAATTCTTTTTATAAGACATATTTTTTATATATGTCTCCATACTGTATATGGTAATCTTGTCCTCCTTTGCCCAATATCAATAGGATGGTGTTATCCCCATCCTCAGCATCTTCATATATACATTTTTTAATGTGCATTTTTGCACATATATATTTTTATAATTTTAGATATATTTTTTTAAGGTAATATGTTCCAACCTTCCTCATCTCTCCATTTTTTCATTGTACTCATTTTTCTAATTTTCCATTTTTTACTTAATAACATTTAACATATATTTTTTATATATATTTTTGCCCTCTCCTTCATTTGCCTAAATTGATTTATCCCGAGTATATATTTATACCAAGGATTCCTGAATGATTCACCTGTTGTTTGAGTCTATTTGCTTTGCTTTTTAGCACTATTGTAAGTGCTTTTTTTATATATTACATAAAGGAATTTTTTATACTCATTGATCTGCACCATGAAGTTCCTTTCTCTCCACATTTACATCTCTCCACAATAACATATGTCCCTATACCTGCTGAGAGTGACACCAAGGAGAAATACGCCTGCCATTAGTGTTTGTACCACTATATGTACACTGTCTTGATACCTCCTGCTTCTAGTAAGTAGGCTGGGTATAGGGCGAAGTTGACTTACCTTTTTCATGGTTCCTTATATATCTACACTTAGATTTTGTGCCTTGTGTGTTTGTCTTTTTTTCCTGTATATGCTCCCCCTGGAATGTTAGAACACATTCTCGCTTTCCGGAACCAGTTAAGACAGGTCCCACCAGAGGGTTTGAGCTGGGAACTAAGACCGTATTTATTTATTAATTTCACACGGGTGATTTTGCACCTTTATTGTTTGCACTTAATATTCACTGTCACTATTAGTAGTAAGCACATGAATAATCACTTTTACTTATATATCACTTCATACTTGGACAGTACATAAAGTAAAAAATTAGGATGATATGACTTTTACAATGCAGATATAAATGCACATTAAACAACACCTACAGTTGTTGACAAGTTAAAAGAAATACAACATAGACGTAAAAAATAATACTGCTCCAGGTAACGTACAAGAAATAAAAATATATAAAGTTACCACTGCCCAAGAACAGACCATGCTGTAGAGTTTCAGAGATTTGGGACCTCAGTAACCCCTCCTTGGCTTCCTAAATTGTGCTCGAGGAAGATCACCCTCCTTTATCGTGCTCCTTTTTGTATTTTTAGTACACTACAGTATTTCTGAAGCTCTTCAATCATTCCCTGACATTTTTTTAATGATGTAAACCATGAGTTTGCCAGATGGATGAAGCACAGTTTACTGCAGGCAAGCGAATTAATTATGTTATTTTATCTATCACCCCTATTAATTGGTTTGGTGGTAACTCTATGTTGGTGGCCATCCTTACAAGGGTGTGGGGCAATATTTATTTATTTATTTATAAAATATTTTTACCAGGAAGTAATACATTGAGAGTTACCTCTCGTTTTCAATATCTATACAATATCTATCTTCAAGGTCTTTTGGTGTATGATCCATGTGACTTGTAACAAGAGACCCTTTTGCAAGCATAATGTAACAAGGAAAACTATCATGCAGCCCAGGCTCTTATTTTGAGTGAACGTAAATCATGAGAACGAAAATAACGTGGACAGATACCTCAAGAAGGAGCACAACTTAGATATGACGATGGATATGCAAAGTATATTTAAATGAGTCACGCCACACCTCCTAAAAGATTTTCATAAGACCTGTACTTACAAGTCTAAAGCCCCGTGTGATGAAAAGGGTATTGGTGTCACAACCAAAAGGATCAGAACCCACAACCTCTGCTATTTAGGGCAGCAACTCTAAAATTAAACTAAAACAGATACTGGGAAATGATACTGTCAGATCAGGTGTATAATCAAACTAAACTCTACTATAATATATCTCTCTCTTTCTCTCTCTCTTTCTCTTTTTCTCTCTCTTTCTCTCTTCCTTACTAAACTGCGGGTTTGAACTTTTGGGTAGGGACAGACGAACCGGTCAGAATTGGACCTGCAGATTTTTCTCTGGCTTTTTGGTTGGAATCCGATCTGTGGACCGAAATGTGAAAGCAGATGGTGCTCTCCTAAATCCGTGTGGAATCCTCAGGATCCACCATCGGAATCTCTCCGCATGAATAATGGCAATGCTTTACTAGCCACTAAGGTAGCGAAGGGAGGTAGCTAGTGTAGGTTTATTGTAATAACCCCATTGGTGCTTGTTGTATACATTGGTAGCCACAGGCAACAAAGGGGTTAGTGTTATTTCTACTATAGGGTTCTGTAATAACAGATATACAGAAATTGTATCAAAGGGTTCGCAATGCGGTAATTAATGTATTAACGGTCGCGTGTATTCCACATGACCGTGTTATATATCGCACCCAGTAAATTATCACCACAATCTTGATGTTTTCCATCATAAAATTGGGTAATAAGACGCAGTATTTCCTTTTACCGAGTTTGATTTTGACTCCATTTAACAGAGGTTGATATATCTGGGCCTACAGTATGTAGCTGAATTCCCAATTATTAGCACTCAAGCATATAACGTTTGTTTTTTTGAACTTACATAGTTACATAGTTACATAGTAGATGAGGTTGAAAAAAGACGTATGTCCATCAAGTTCAACCTATGCTAAATTTAGACAACAGATACTTTATCCTTTATCTATACTTACTTATTGATCCAGAGGAAGGCAAACAAAACCCCCCAGAGTCATATAATCCAATGATGTCTCATAAGGGGAAAAATAAATTCCTTCCTGACTCCAAGAATTGGCAATCGGATTAATCCCTGGATCAACATATTTCCCATGTATACTTATTTGGTATATCACTACAGTGTTTCAATATCGGGAGTTATTAGTACCTCTGGTTCAGTTATTCAGATAGCATACTATCATCAAAATGTGTTTACGGTGCGCAAGAACTCCAGTTTATAGTGATAATTAGCTGTCGCTCTGTACTGTAAATGGTTAAAATGTCAGAGAATCTTTCAGAGAGAGGTAATACTGTTTCTAATTCACCATTTTTTCTCACAATAGGGTATTGAGAATGATTCAGTTTTTCTTTGGTGCTATTTTTATCTTTATCTTTACTGTAGTTTCCTTTCCTTACACTTCTTAACGTATTTTTCTTTAGCCGTATTGATTAAAAACCCAGCTCAGTACACACTTCCTTCCCCTTATTTCTCTTCTTTCTTTCTTTTCTCCCTTTTACCTTAATGTATTGTTTCGCAAGACTTACAACACACGCACACATATTGCAAAAGGCCCAGCATGTGTTTCACCCATCCCATGAACTTCATCAGAGGCAATATGGAAACTGTGGCCCCCAAGCAGTGATATTAATCATCCTCTTAATTGCCATGGAGAACCACAGGCATCAGATATATGCCTATATTATATATTATCTTTAACTGTGCATGCAATGTCTTGCATATAATGAATCACCCTTTTCACTTAATGTAACTATGTATTTGTAACCATGTATTTGTTATAACACCTTTAAGATCCACTTGCTTAAAGAAGCATATGAGCAGCACCGTAGATATTACTAGACACATGATACATAAAGCTTCGTCCCCTGCAGAAGCACTTACCAAAATGCCCCCCTACTGTCTCTGTACGTTCCTCCTACATACCAATTAGATTGTAAGCTCCTCGGAGCAGGGACCACTCTTCCTAAATGTTACGTTTGTCTGAAGCACTTATTCCCATGACCTGTTATTTATATTTATTTATATGATTACCACGTGTATTACTACTGTGAAGCGCTATGTACATTAATGGCGCTATACAAATAAAGACATACAATACAATACAACTCTATGCCCAGGACATACTTGAAAACGAGAGGTAACTCAATGTATTACTTCCTGGTAAAACATTTAGAAATAAATAAATTTGTCCTCCCAATGTGAGATGGTTATATAAACATGCTTTGCATGTAATGTACTGCATCTATATGATCCCAATATGCTTTTTGATAATTATGGGGTGCTGTTATCTACTTGAGTTGTTAATCATTGTTTTACCCACTTAGGGGTCTATTCACTAAACGTCGACAAATTCATTGCATTAATGAACGTGCTTGCATGTTCCTACCGGACGCTATGAAATGTGTGTAAAAACGGTATATAAAAGAAAAATCGCAAATGTTTTAGCGTTTGGTAAAAAAAAGTCAAACTGCATGAGTTTGTGTTTGCTTAACAAGCGCAATTAACTTAACATTTGATTTCATTCCAGCAGTCTGTAAGAGCTGCACAGAGAGAACTGCATCTCCCTGGACAGCTCTTACAGGATCAGTTTTAATTTTAATAACATAGTATTGAAGCAAGCGCCCTCCGGAGCTGAACCGACTAATTTCAGCTCCGGGGACCTTCTGCTTCCCGAGTTACTGGTCGCCATATGGGGTGTCAGTATCTCTTGTGTGTTTAAATGTCCCGTCACGTGATGTGGAAAATGTACACTTGCAGGAGATACCAGCACTAATACGGAAGCCTGTATCTCGGGAAGCAGAGGGTCCCTGGACATGAAATTAATGCAATTCAGCTCCGGAGACCCCCTGCTAAAATAAATAAAATTAAAACACACCTTCATTATCTGAGTGGCTAACTGCTAAGTTAATGAAGGGGTTAAATAGCTTTACCCGGTTTTGTTGTTGGTAGAGGGGGTGGGTGAAGCTTGTAGTTGCCCCAGGGTGGGTGTTTAGATCTCCCAGGAGGGTTGCAGTAGGAGTTAACCCCTTCATTACCTAAGCGGTTACTATTGCTAAGGTAATGAAGGGGTTAACCCCTCCCGCAAGGCCTAAACACCCACCCCCTCTATCACCAACACCACACAGGAATGGGTAAAAATGCTATTAGCCAAAGATGGCTAATAGCGATTTTGCCCATGCAAATAACCATTACAGTGCAATACGCTAAAATACATTACGATAATATATACATTACTATAATACAGCCCTGCGCAAATTGGGGGGAGCGGGGCTTACAGAGGCCCTGCGCACTTCCCGAATGCTCTTAAAATAAGTGCTGGGGAAGCAGCGAAGGCCTCTGTAAACTGCACTTACCTTGGGTCCGGCAGCTTCTGGCGACGCGTCCCCATGGCAAAGCGGCGTCATGGCGAGGCAAGGTAATGGCAACGTGAGGTCATGGCAACACGAAGTCATGTGACGTCACATTGCTATGGCAACGTGACGTCATGAAAAAAAATGTATATTAGTGTACGTGAGCAGGGGGTCTCTGGAGCAGAACCGCTTTGATTTGAGGTCAGCGGACCCCCTGCTTCCTGAGATACAGGCCCTGTTATGGGGTGCCGCTATCTCCTATGCATTTTATTCCCATGGTCACAACGCAAGAGATTTAAATGCATAGGAGATAACAGTACCCTATAACAGGGCCCGTATCTCGGGAAGCAGGGGGTCCCCGGACCTGAAATCAATGCCCCCCCCCCCCTGGGAGATGTTGCTGCTGCTACAGGTATTTGTGATGCGGTCATACCTGTGAGGGTCCAGGAGAGCCGAGTGGTCCACGGTGTGTGGGGGAACAGGACAGGTTTTTGCTAATACTGATGTTCAGCTCATGGTGTCAGCGGCTCCAGCTTCAGTGGGCTCCAGGATTCCTAGAGACAGTCTCCCACCAAAGCAGACTTCTTTCGCTCCCCCTGCCAATTGACTGAAGACTCAGGCAGGGATATATAAAACGAAAGGTCTTTATTCGCAGTCACTCCAGATGGTGCACACAGCAGATGCATGGGTCACAGAGGATTCCAGGCCTCTGGATGGTGCTTGGCTCACTGCTATTCTTGAGGCCTCTGATCTTGCAGGGCCCAGCCGGCCCAAGAGGACTGACAGGCCTGGCTCACTCCCAGCCGGGAGGAGCTTGACTCCACACGTCTCACCCCTAGGAGGGGGCGAGCTGGACTGACTACAAATTTGCACTTCCTCCCTGAGGCTCAGAAGGGGAGGGCACAGGATCTGCACCATGATAGGCTGCATAGAGATTCCAATGTCACCCCACTTCTGTCACTCAGGGAGTCAGAATGAGGGGGGGAGGGGTTCGATACCCACAGGATTGCCTGCCACAGCCTGTAGCTATCAGGACTTACATGACAGGAGGCAGTGAGGCAATCTGGTCCAGCCATGTTAAAGAGGGGTACATGTATTGTGAATGAACCAGTATCAATGGTGATTAATAAAGCTGCTGTTTGTATAAATAAAGTTCCCGGAGCCCAGCCTGAATTAATCTAGCAGCCTGATAGGGTAAACAACACTGAGCAAGCCAAGTTAAGAGACATTTGAAGTAAACGCCTTAGGAGCTGGGCAGTGCGAGTTATGAAAGCAAAGGAATCAATTGGAGTTTTTCCTTAGATAAATCTGGTGTGATACATTTGCACTAGTTTGGTCCATGTTTTGCTGGAAGACTTTGGGAAATAATATGTGTAGCCCCTAGCCCCCCCCCCCACACACAATCTCACATAGGGTGTCCTAGGGTGTCTCAAGCTCCGGCTACATTTCTGAATGTGGTGCGTACCTGCTGGCAATAGGAGGGCCTGAGTTTCCCGCGGTGACATGGGGGACAACAGGACAGGTTTCTGGGGTTGTGCCTTCATTCTCCTCAATGGTGCAGCGCCTCCATCTCCTGCAGGCCCCAGGGATATGGGGTGGAATCCCTACAGCAGAACTTCCCGCCCAGGGATGAGAGATTCCAGTCTCACACACTGTCTCTTTAAATCAGGACTCTTTATTTGCCTTCTCAGCAGCAGCAGCAGTAGCACACAGGTACAGGCAGTCGCTCTCAGCCGGCTGTCTCCCTTCAGGATGTCCCCCCTGACACCACTCTGGGACTAGGGCCACCCAGAGTGGGTCTAGCTCTTCCCCTGTCCCCTATGCAGGGCAGGAGGTATTTGGTCCACCTATTGCCCTATAAGTCTAACAGCTCTACTCCTTCTCCTCTCACTAGCTAACTCTACAGGACCATTAAATAGGAAATGACACTGCCCTAAGTAGCTTCAGCAGGCACCGTCCCTGTGTCTCTTGATTGGACACAGGGTCAGGTGACCTACCTTCACTGACTCAGTGCAATGTCTGCAGCAGGGAAAATCCATAATTACTCCTGGCAACCCTGCCCTTTCACAGGAATTACTGCCAGGAGGAGAGCAGAAATATAGCCCAAACCACACAGGGCTACATATGTTTTTATAAATCATACAGTATTTGTTATTCAATACTTCCAACAATGATGATCTCTAAAAGTTGACTAAATAGGGTAATCTTTGGACTACAGTAGCTGTTGTTGCTCCTAAAGTTCTTTAAAAATGAATAATAAATAGAATGATGTATTGCTGCCTAGCAATGGATTATTAGTCTATCTGATGGTATAAGAGAAATTGTCAACATCACTTTCATTAAGCCTCTTTCCTGGAAAATCAAACATCTAATCAATAACAAACAATAAACCTTAATTTAATATTGACATGCTCTTTCATCCTACTGTATGTACAGTATGCTACCAGATTGGACATATAGGGGCCTATGCACTAAGCGTTCATAATAAAAAAAAACGCTGGGCCATTTAAATAGCTGTTTTTGTGAGAGTTGCTATCACGGTATACAGAAAGCCTCAATTACCTGTGTGTAACGCGCAGCTCACCACAAACGAGGCGCGACCGCAGAGCTGAGGTAGGGATGGTATAGAACGTCGACTGCAACCGCGAGGGCGCGTCTAGTGTGTAGGATAGTCTTGCAGACCGGATCAGGGTAATAGAAGACAGCGTAAATGAGGTACTTGGAGTCAGGATTGGAGAGAGTAGAGTAGTCATAGAGCCAAAGCCAGGGTCAGTGCAGGAGAGAGTAGAGTCGTTGTATCCAAAGCCAAGGTCAGCGCAGGAGATAATCACAAGGTACAAGTTCCAGGCAGGGTCAGGCAGCAGGGTAAAGACAGACAGGCACGAAGAGAATCAGCGTCACACAAAGGAGTTATGTTCAACAAGGAATGAAGTGTAGAGAGTATATTTAAAGGACCTCCCACCAATGGGAGGCATCCAGGAAGTGGGGCTGCGGTTCCTGATAGGCTGCTGGATCATGCAGGTGCGTCCTATTGCACAGCCAATTGAGACTGCATCAGAATGTGCGTGCGCGCCGCGCGCAACCGGCGCATCACGCTGGCAACCCAGTCGCGCGACGTCATCGCGCGCCACGACACCTGCGCCAGTACAGGGGCGGAGACAAGAGGCAGGACCCCCAGGAACAGAGGAGGAGCGCGGAGCACAGTCCTGACATCAGGGCGAGGACGAGGGGCAGAGACCGCAGACCGACTGGGAGATCACGCATCAACGCCAGAGGAACGGGAGCGCGCCCTGTGCCCAGAACCAGAAGAGGCCGACGGAACCCACGCAGTACCCGCGCACCGCGCATAAGTGCCACCATTAGGTTGCCCCACTTGAGTGCCACAGGAATCAGGTAAGCGAGTAAGAGTTAAGGGGACAGAAGCACCAGAACGGCGAATCCTCACACTGTGATAGCAAAATTCACAAAACGGGCGAGTAGCCGGCGGCGTCATGATCGCCTCTCTGAAAAGGCCTTACCCGACGATTCCTTTCAGCTTCAGAGAGAGCTGCTCAGAGAGAAACGTCTCTCCCTGCGCAAATCTCGCATGAAATTAATTTTTTTAAATATACATTTTATCACTAGTGTAGATGAGCAGGGTCTCCGAAGCAGAACAACGTTGATTTCAGGTCCAGGGACCCCCTGCTTCCCTAGATACAGGCCCCGTTATGAGGTAAAACAGAAAGTGAATCCCTGCGCTTCCCCCTTTGGGATAGCAATAAATGGGGAATATATATATGGTGTAAAAATCTATAAGATAAAAGAGACTTTTGGTTTACATCCTTTGATCAAATAATGCCAAGCCTGCTAACCACGTCAAGGTAAGTCTCTATAGCAGGTCCCTACGCTGAATGCATACTAAGGTTATGTGAAATAAACCCAGAAGGGGTTAATATATCCAAGCATATGCTTATATAACCTAATGCAGTTAAAAACAAACAATCTAATGGCCCTAACCCCTTAATCACCTTAGCGGGTAATAACCGCTAGAGTAATTAAGGGGTTAACCCACCCTCCCCCGCTACCCACCCAGGAGGCCTAAGAACCTACCCCAGGACTACTATACCCACCCTGCACCCATTGATTGGCATAGTGATACATCATACCCATATAATATGGGCATGATAAGCCACTATAGCAGTCGATGGTCACCCTAATCAAAAAGCCTCAAGGCCAAAAATACACAATACAGGCATACCCCGCATTAACGTACGCAATGGGACCGTAGCATGTATGTAAAGTGAAAATGTACTTAAAGTGAAGCACTCCCTTTTCCCCACTTTTGATGCATGTACTGTACTGCAATCATCATATACGTGCATAACTGATGTAAATAATGCATGTGTAACAGGCTCTATAGTCTCCCCGCTTGCGCACAGCTTCGGTACAGGTAGGGAGCCAGTATTGCTGTTCAGGATGTGCTGACAGGCGCATGCGTGAGCTGCTGTTTGCCTATTGAGCGAAATGTACTTACTCGCGAGTGTACTTAAAGTGAGTGTCCTTAAAGCGGGGTATGCCTGTAATAAAATATTATTATAATATAATACATACACAAGTACCTAAACACCACAATAAAAGACATAAAAGCACTAGCCAACCAACCAATTAAATAAATAAAAGCACTACCCAACCAATTCATTAATTAATTAATAGCAATTAACATTAATTAATTAATTAATAAAAACCACTAGGCAACACATCAATTAAAACCAGTAGCCAACAAAAGAAATCATTAAATAAAAAACGCTAAACAATCTGAAAATCAAATTACATAATTACATAGTAGATGAGGTTGAAAAAAGACATATGTCCATCAAGTTCAACCTATGCTAAATTTAGACAACAGATACTTTATCCTATATCTATACACTGGAGACACACTTTATTCGAGCTCGGCTAGTCCCACGAATTCGGGTATACCCGGGTGTATTGAGGTTTGTGACTGTTTTCTGCCCGAGTGCATTGTGTTATTTTCCAGGCAGGGATTGAAGCATTTTATTCCCGCTGGCTGCAATACTGCACAGTATATATAAATATACTGCATTACAATTCATGAATTTATGCCATCTGGTAGACACGCGAAGCATTGCAGCCTATTAAATCCTAATCATTATCATTTAACAGATCAGCCGCCTGTCAGCCAGGCATGAACCCAGGCTGGGAAGGCAAACGCAACGGGGCTTGTCAGAGGTGAGGAGCGGCGCATTCCAGGTATCTGCCAGGTACATACTGGGTATTTGCTCGAATAAAGTGTGTCGGTGCAGTACTTACTTATTGATTCAGAGGAAGGCAAACAAAAAAAACCCAGTATCATATCATCCAATGACATCTCATAAGGGGAAAAATAAATTCCTTCCTGACGCCAAGAATTGGCAATCGGATGAATCCCTGATCAACATCCTTCCCATATATACTTACTTGGTATATCCCTGTATACCTTTCCCATCTAAAAATATGTCCAACCTTTTTTTGAACAAATCTATTGTATCTGCCATCACAGTCTCCATGGGTAATGAATTCCACATTTTAACTGCCCTTAATGTAAAGAACCCTTTCCTTTGTTGCTGGTGAAATCTCCTTTCCTCCAACCTTAAGGGATGGCCCCGAGTCCGTTGTACTGCCCGTGGGATGAATAGTTCTTTTGAACGTTCCTTGTATTGTCCCCGAATATATTTGTATATAGTTATCATATCCCCTCTTAGACGCCTCTTTTCTAATGTAAATAAATCTAATTTAGCTAGCCTCTCCTCATAAGTAAGATTGTCCATCCCCTTTATTAATTTGGTGGCTCTTCTCTGCACTCTCTCTAGTTCAATAATGTCTTTTCTTAGGATTTTTGCCCAAAATTGTACTCCATATTCAAGGTGTGGTCTTACTAATGCTTTGTAAAGGGGCATAATTATGTTTACTTCCCTTCCATCCATTGGCCGTTTGATGCAAGATAAGATCTTGTTTGCCTTTGCAGCTACTGCATGACTTTGGGCACTATTGCTAAGCCTGCTGTCTACAAGCACTCCTAAATCCTTCTCCATCAAGGATTTCCCCAATATATCTCTATTTAATTTATAAGCCGCCTTTTTATTCTTGCATCCCAAATACATAACCTTACATTTATCTGTATTAAACCTCATCTGCCATTTACCTGCCCACGTTTCTCAGTCTCTCCAAGTCCTTCTGAAGAGAAATTACATCCTGCTCTGATTCTATTACCTTACACAATTTAGTATCATCAGCAAAGATGGAGACTTTGCTCTCGATCCCAACCTCAAGGTCATTAATAAACAAGTTAAAAAGCAGGGGTCCCAGTACCGATCCCTGAGATACTCCACTCACGACTTTAGCCTAACCTGAAAAAGTTCCATTTATGTTGTCTGTCCTTTAGACAGTTTTCAATCCAGGTGCATACAGTATATTATTACTGAGTCCAATTTTCTTTATTTTGTACACCAACCTCTTGTGTGAAACTGTATCAAAAGCCTTTGCAAAATCTAAGTAGACCACATCAACTGCATTACCCTGGTCTAAATTCCTACTTACCTCCTCAAAGAAACAAATAAGGTTAGTTTGGCATGATCTATCCTTCATAAATCCATGCTGACTATTACTAATAATTTTGTTTTCCATTAGGTATTCCTGAATATTATCCCGTATTAAACCTTTAAGTAGTTTTCCCACCATTGAAGTCAGGCTTACAGGTCTGTAATTTCCCGGTTGTGATCTAGCTCCCTTTTTAAATATAGGCACCATATCTGCTTTACGCCGTCAAAATTAATAACTATTTAAGCCAAACAATAAACAGGAAAAAACAAAACAACTATCAAATGAAAAAAAGCATTTGCCAAAAAATGCATTGGCTATCAATGTATTGATTACAATATCAGTCAATGGGCAATGAAAAAAATACACAATTAAAAAACCTGTAAAAATACAATTACATACATTCAATATTTTTCTTACCTTTAGAAGCGTTGGCCTTCCGAATCCCGGCGAATCTGCAATCTCTTGTACCACGACAAAGTCAATCCAACGCCATCCACCTTGAAGATCCGGAACAGGTAACAAAATGCTTCTCTTTTATCTTCAATCACAGTCTTCTTTCTTCATTTGTCATTATTTCTTTCTTTTCTGTAATCTTCTAACTTCATCTGTCAATCCAAAAACCACATTTTAGATCCCAACCGATGTTGTCTCATTGGCTTCTTGAGGTGAAATGAGCCGTCAAGGCCTTATACTGTATTTGGCCTGTGACGTCACATTTTCTGGTCAGATGGTACAGCTCCAATCTGATTGGACGCTGTATCATGTGCCCGCCTTCTTTATTTTGGTGAAGGATGTGACGTCATCTCCAAGGGAGGTAAGTCACATCCTTCAAACCACATGACTATAGCACATGATATTAGAGCCAATGGGATTTTAGACAATTCCATTGATTGCTGTACCATGTAATAGGTTACATTAGTTCAAAAGGATGTGACGTCATCCTTTAAAGTGACGTCACACCCTTTTTTATCCTTTTTTACTATAGTGGTTATTAACCGTTAAGTTGATTAAGGGGTTAGGGGCCATTAGAATGTATATTTTATTGTATTCTTTCAGGCAATGGAGGACATTGCCCTGCAGTATACTGACGAGGATACCCTTCATGATGGCAGGGGTAAGTAGAAAGGTTAATTAACTTTATTTATGCTGGCTGGCTAATGTTTGATGTAATAATGGGAAAATTAGCTATTATACATATCTGGATAACAGTTATTTTGACCATTACTGTAGTGTATGTATTGGTGGGGCGGGTGTATTTATTTAAATGTTAGGGAAAACATTTTTTCCCACACGATTGGCACCACAGGCCAGGTTGGGACCCGTGGAGACCACCCAAGGGCCCACGGACACCCACTATGACCATCTTAGGACCCCCGGACACCCCGGGCTCTGGTATCAATCATGTGGGATAGAGGAGGTGGGTATTAGTGTTTATTGTGGATAGCGGGGGTGGGTGAAGGGGGTATTTGGCCTTGGTGGGTAGCGGGAGAGGTTAACCCCTTCATTGCCTTAGCGGTTAGCCGCTAAGGTAATGAAGTTGGCTGTAAATGCATTTTTATTGCATGGGATTCATGCCGGGGGTCTCCGGTGCTGATATTAATGGGTATCAGCTCCGGAGACCCCCGGCATCAATCCGATGCAGAAAAAAAGCATTTTTATTTCTAAGTCCCTTCTCGCCGCGTCTCACCACCTTCACCCCAACTGTTCCTGGCGTGAGAATTTTAGGAGAAACTCGCCAGTCTAGAGCTGCGATAGGCTTCGATAACCTAATTGCGGCTACTAGAATTGTACGAGTTTCAGAACCTGACGATAAGTTTCTTATCGCCGCTCACCCGGCGATTTTATTTTGAACGCTGACATTTTTACTGATTCATTCTTTTATCGCCCACTTATCGACGCTTACAGAATCGTAGTAGGCATTTAGGCCGATAAGTGGCTTATGAACGCTTAGTGCATAGGTCCCATAGAGTTCATCTGAATCACTTGTTGTAAAGTTAATAGATTTAAATTGAAATACTGTAACCTAGGGGCCATACCACCTGAGATTTCCTCATTGTGCCTGCTTTTCAATGATTTTCTAATTTTAGAGAAAGCATAACAGATATCAGTTCGTATTATTTTATGGACCAGATTGTTTTTCTTTGTAAATTTATCACCGTATCGCACACATCTGGTGGTTACGGCTCTCATTTGTTGCATTTTTTTTGTGTTCCAATTCCTTATTATATCCATTTCCCTTTTTTGGGATACTGCGTCTCTAAAAAATAATCTTTCTCCTTCCTGCATCACAACACAGCGATTACTACACAGGGAATTAGTCAAGTGTCAGGATGAAAGTTTATGAAATGTAAAAACATAAATAAAAAAAACAGCATGACATAGTGGAGAATAGAGATGTACAGATATGTCCAAATGGTTTCCGATTTTTATTTGTGTGAATTTTGCCAGTCACAAAATTTTGGGGAAAGCTGGTTCATTTTTACCTTTTTTATATTAGATTCAAATATAAAATGTTTAAAGTCTCATCAATGCCCTAGACCAGAGATGGCAAACACATGGCCCAACGGGCCATCAATTGACCCGCTGTGGCCCGCATTCTAACAACACCCCACTGGCATTTGAATTGAGAACAGTTGCCAGTGGGCCAGGGTGAGACAAGGCTGAGTTTCACGTGGGCAATTGTAACGGACGTGCTCGCCACAAACCGGGACCATTCGTAGTCATTCATAGCAAAGTCAGGGTTGGAGAGGCCAGGGTAATCTTTTGACACGTCAGGGTTGGAGACGGTAGAGTAATCGATGTCCAGGCTTGAGTTCGGCAACAGGAAGTCAGGAGCACAACACACAGGAAGGGCCTCTGTGAGAGGAGCATGAGCGGCCCATGATAAGGGCCCTGCAAGGGAAGAATGCAGCTCTCGGGAACAAGGAAAGGCTGGCACTGGAGGACCAGCCCTTCAGCACAGGAGCCAGATAGCAGACCTCTGTCTGGGGTGAACGAAGCAGGTCTCTGGAACAAGGTAAAGCTGGTACTGGGGGCCCAGCGCTTCAGCACAGGAACCAGGAAGCAGACCTCTGACTGGGGTGAATGCAGCAGGTCTCTGGAACAAGGTAAAGCTGGTACTGGGGCCCAGCACTTCAGCACAGGAACCAGGAAACAGACCTCTGCCTGGGGTGCAGCAGGTCTCCGTAACAAGGCAAGACTAGCACTGGAGATCCAGTGCTTCAGTACAGGAATCAAAATGCAGACCTCTGCCTGGGGTGATCGCAGGAGGTCTCATGAACAAGGCAAGGCTGAGACAAAGTAGCTTGTGGCAAACACAGTTACATCCTAGTGAATCTAGGGTTATGCTCAGCAACTTCCTGGGGGAGGGGCTGGCTCTATATAGTATAGCCTGTGAATAGGGGTAGAGCTGCAGTGATTGCAAGCACAGGTGAGTGCTTGCAAATCCAAGGGAAGGTCTGTTCTGAGAGCTCACCAACTCTGCAAGAGTGAACTCCAGCCAAAACCAGGAACGGATTCCTTACAGCAATTTAACAAGGTAAACATTTTCATGGACGGGACAGCATGTGTGTGTGGAAGGGGGGGAGAGGGAGAGGACTTGTGTCTGGAGGGGGGGGGTGATAGGATTTGTCTGTGTGTGTAGGGTGGGGGAGGAATTGTGAGTATGGTATGATGGGGGGAATTGAGTGAGTGGAGGGTTAGGGGGAAACAGGGAAAAGGGAGAGAGGGGGAAGAATGAAAGAGCAGGGTGGAGAAAGGGAAAAGAAATAGATGGAGGGTGAGAGAGACAGGGGCTTGCAGGGCTACCGACAAGGTAAGACCAGGTGAAGATGCTAGCATGGACCCCGGGAAAGCTGTCCCGGCCCTGCCTGCTCTACACAAGCTACCATTGTCCCGATACTGCAGTCCTATGGCAGCAAAGAGGAGGACAGTGACACCCTCACCTTGCCCTAAATAACATATTTTACCTTTTTATTGGCCCTCCTGAAAAAAGGTTGGCCTCCCCTTTCCTAGACAATTATAATGATATTTTGCACTGTAATATTACATCCACTTTTTAAGGAAAAGTATATAGATCTGAATGCAATTCATTACAGGAAGCATTTGAGAAATTCTTCTAACACTAAAAAAAAGTGATGCATTTCAATGAAATCTACAATGAACTAGATAAAAAATATTACATTACAAGAGGTTTACTGTGGCACTTAGAGATGTTAAGACTTGGCAATCACCTAGCCGTGGCCGTTTGTCCGTAGAATTTTATAAGGATTTTTTTTTTACTTGCCCTTATCGGATACTTTCAATGATGCTCTGTCGAGGACAGTATTACCCTTTTTTATTATTAAATAAAATTAAATTATTATTATTTATTATTATATTATAGTATTAAATGAGATTAGCAAACGTACCCCAAAAATATGTTTAAAATATATTGTCAAAATTACAAACCAGTTTCATTAATCAATAGTGCTACAGAAATATTTTCCAGAAGAATTGGAAATACTGCAGAACTGAGAAAGTCATAGACTCCCTAATACACAATTATTAGTTTGGATTTGTTTTAAGAGAAGGTCGTGTATACGGTGTGGATAGGATGCAGAAACAAGTGGCGTAAATATGAAAGGAGGCTAAAGTACGTTTTCTGAGGGAGATGAAGATGTGAGGAAATGTAACCTTTTTGTACAAAGGTTCCATAAGAACTAAAATAGCTTTCCAGCAGGGAGCCTGGTAAGTATCTTCCTACAGTACATGCCTTTAATAGCTTATAGTTTGTCGACATAATCATATACTATAACAAAAAAATCTGTGTACAATTGGGCAAAAATCTATTTGAGAGAATAGTCTAATAAAAATATTAATATTGATTACGATGCCAGGCCTAAATGCATGACTAATAGGATGCAAATCACATAGTAATGAATAGTGTATACATCTGATTGCTTTCATACTTTTCTTTGTATTAGTTTTTTGTTATCACATTACAGAGGACTCTGTGATTATTTGGACTGACTATTTATACTAAACCCCAACCCCTAGAGAATTGGCATCCAGATTGATGGCTGCTAATAATATATCTCTGACACAGATTTTTCTTTATTTAGTTATTTTAACTGTGCTCATCTAAGACCATGAGGCGGAACCTTAGGGCTAAGGTACAGTAGGGGTATGTATTTACTGACCAGAGCCAAGGGACAGAGTCCTGTTAGAGTTATCGTAGTCTGCTTGCTGACAGAGGATCAAGGCAGAGGTGCTGAGTCGGTGTCACAGGCGGAGGTCAGCAACGTGGAATCCACAGGCAAAAAGACAGGGTGTAACAAAGCTGGAACTGCAATGGTAACAGAAACTTTGCTTGGCAGCTTCCTGCAAGAAGTTCAGCCTTAAAAAGGAGGACCAAGAGTGCCACATCCAGCCCAGTGGGGGCAAGTTGAAGGAGAAACTAGAACTGGAGCAAAAAGCCAGGCATGGATCAGGTGAAATCGTTCCAGTTATCACCATTGGATAAGGAATCCTTACATTTATCTGCATTTGCTCGCATTGCCTGAATACACTGTATATATGGGAATCTATGGGGCTATCAATGGCACTCATAATGGTGTGAACATGTGTTCACTATGCTCTTTATACTGCAGCACATGGTGAGCACATGTGGCTGGTCTCGTGTTTCTTTCAATAAATGACTAAAATGTTAGAAAAATATTCTTGTAGATTTAAAAAAAAAAAATTGTAATCACAACCCTGAAGTCCTGCTTTTTTTTGTTCTACATCTTATGGTACAGTATATACTGTAAGCAGGTCACAAAATAGCCTAACGTTTTGTTGGATGATTAGACAATACATTGCTCCTAATAGTTTTGTTTGGTCTAAGCCCTGCTTTGGTCAGACATGTATTCTATGGTTTTCAGTAATTGGTGATTAATTCAGTTATGTTTCTCTGTGTATGACCCCAAGTAATTGCTTTAGATTCCCGATAATGTTTTGAGAGTGTTGTACTACAGTATGGATAACAAACTGTTACATGGTTGGATTCCTGTGTTATTATTTACTGCAGTGTGTTCTCTCTTGACAACTGCTCTTTGTCCTCTTTTCTGTTCAGTTTTCTGCTAGTCATCTTTAACTAAAGCTTTGAAAAGCAAAGGGATACACATTATGTTTATTTGTTTTATGTAAGCAGACTTAATTGTACATCATATATATGTATATGTGGTGGTATCTGGTGCCATAAATATATCTCAAGTATTATTGTAAAGATCCCCTTCAATGCATCTTTCTTCTAAGACAACAGATGTAACTCTGTCATTGGCTGGTGTTTTTTTTTACTAGTGTAGCCATGTATAAAAATGGTATACAGCTCTTTCTCATGCTGGCAGTAAACCTGGTAAGTATGCAGGGTTGCCAGCAACAATCATGGAGGTTTGCTCTCACACCCTGGTGAGGTTCATATGTAACAAGGGAAGTGACAACATGCTCTGTGTCCACTGTTAGTGACACAAGAGGTGTGTCTGTTTCTCAGGCTATATGACACTGCACTGCCCAACAGTTAGAGTTGATCAAGGGTTCAAGTTCAAGGAGTGTCTGCAGCAGTTCAAGGCTGTCTGATTCTAGTGCTAGCTGACTACACACTGTGTTCAGGGACCTGACACAGATGGTGATCTCCCTTAGGGGAGAGGTGAGACAACTCTATTGAGAGAGGAGGAACCTTCTGAGAGGAATGTACTCCAACAGGATGAGCGGCTAGCACGACCGCGATGAGGGGCAGTCTGCCTGGAGAGATGCAAATAAAGATGCCCTTGTTCACTACAACCCTTCTGTGCGAGTGTGGAGTCATTCTGCAGAAGGAGGTACCACAGAGGAGGTCCCCATCAGATACATCCCCCTGCGGCCGCAGAGATCCTGATGGGGTGGAGGCACTGCATCGTATGTGAGTAGGACTCAAAGCACACTACCTCAGGTGCCTGTCATGCTGATATCCCCATACCAACCCAGTGGGAGACTCAGGAGTCCTGTAAGCCAGCAGGTGCACCACACAATACACAGACGTGTAATTGGGGGATTTCCTACATATGGGTCAGGATTAGGAGGGCCCAGGGGAAACACCATTACACTAGTATTTAAACCTGTTAGCGGTAGAATATGCTAGAAAATTTTTATTAGTCAGTCCTGGTCCCTACATGAAGTTAAGGGGTTACATTTTTGTATGTTGCATATTCTCATGTACTGTAATACATTTTGTGTTTCAATTTAAATACAAAGGAGATTATACGTTGCACACCACTGCTTTAAAGAAAAAGGTTTTCAAGGAGTTTACATTTGGTGCTCACCTTCCGTTGATCCTGGCGTCCCAAAGCTGGATCCAAAGTAATAGCAAGATAGGAGAAAGGAAGAGGCACACAAATTGGAGTGGAATCAAATGATTTCAAATGTATTAATGCATCAGAGCTAACAATGGTAACCAGGTGTTTGGTCTGAGGAAGGGACTGCTTGTCCTGAAACGTTTCCATTGTTAGCTCTGATGCATTAATACATTTGAAATCATTTGATTCCACTCCAATTTGTGTGCCTCTTCCTTTCTCCTATCTTGGTGTTTCAATTTAAAGGCAGATGTGTGGCTACGCCTTGTTTCTAGAAGTTGCTAGAAGAGGCACCTTGTAGGATTTCCTTAGTAACTGCAGAGGGGGGGGGGGGGGGCAAAGGTTATATAAAGGCAGGGTTCAGCCATTTTGCCTCAGATCCCAGGTGGAACCGGAAGAAGGGATCTCATGTGTAAATATGTTTATAGTAAGAAACTATGAAAGAAGCCCCTTCTAATTTTCCTGTGAGGGAAAGTCACTTCTAAAAATTATACAGGGTCCCACTATATGGCCTTTAGTTGCATCCTACCCACAAGAGGGTATGACAAGGCACTCCATCATAGGTTCCTTAGTGATATGTCCCTTAGAGTATCACTCCATAGCTGCCAAAAGGGATTGGTTCCCAGCTGTCCTCAGGAGAGGGGAGCAGAGGCTATGTCAGGGAGATAGGGTGAGTTTCCTCAAATGTTAGGCACCCTGCCAGCGAGTCCCAACCTGCCTTGAATTTGCCTGTGTGTTTTCAGCTATTTTTTGACGGTGATGATTTTTACTAATAGTGTATGGGAGCAGGGAGTCTCCTGAGCTGAACCGCATTAATGTCAGCCTCTGGGACCCCCTTCTTTCCGAGTTACAGGCCCCGGTATGGGGTGCCGGTATCCCCGCTGTTATGGTCACGTATGTCGCTGTGTACTGTTCAGGAGACAGACCTGCTAGGCAGAGGTGGAGAGTGGAGACCAACCCATACCTGGGATCCGAATCCTGAAGAGTAGAGTAGTAAGGTCGAGGTCCAAGGTCAGGGCAGAAGAAGGAAGGATAAATGTGGTCACTGTTCTGGGGTCAAGGCTGGAGAATGCAGAGTAGAAGTGGTCACAGTTCCGAGGTCGTCAACGATAGGCAAAGAGCAAGACAGGCAGTACAAAGCTTCCAGCAGGGAACAAGGTTAGCAGAACCTTGCACAGGCAAGGAGGAGTGGGAAATGAGGTATTATAAAGGGAACAGGCAGGTGTAGGCAATAATTCCAGACTGAGGCTTACTTCCTGCCTCAACGCCATGTTGGTAGAGGCAGATGTCCTGCCTCGGCAGCCATGTTGGAAGATACGTATACTCGCAATGTATTCATCAACCACGTCACGTGACTGGAAGATTTAAACGTATAGGAAATACCGGCAAGCTCATACCAAGGCCTGTATCTCGAGAAGCAGTGGTCCCCGAGGCTGAAATTTATGTGGTTCCACTCAGGAGACCCCCTTCTCCCGTACACTATTAGTAAAAGAATCACATTAAAGCAACGTCATTACCTTAATGGCTAGCCGCTGCGGTAATTATTATTATTTTTAATACTAATGTACAGGAGAAGGGGGTCTCCTGACCTGAACCGCATTGATTTCAGCCTCAGGGAACCCCTACTTCCCGAGATACAGGCACGGGGTTCTTATATAGGGCTTCAACTTAACCCTTTCAGTTACAACCAATAAATAAAAAAAAATTAAATCTGTGTCCAACTAGAAAAAAACTGCACAGGAGAGGCACTTTAAGATACATATGTGGTGTATAGTATATTTCTACAGTAACTATACAGTATGTTGATTAGTGCAAGTAAGATATAAATAAAACCTTTACATAAAATGTATTAACAAGAAGTAGGTTAAGTAAGAGAACTCATCAAAGGGAACTACAGTATAGTGCAATATCTGGGGTTCATAACCCCAAAATAGACTAATAGGCTCCCTACAGTAATAAGTATGGAAAAAAAGTGTAGTGATAATTGAAATGATATGGGGAAAACCCTAAAAGGACTAGAGGAAAAAGAAGTGTGACACCCAAAAAAATGCGGTTGGGTAGGAGGGGGAATATGATTAGATGCAAAGACAGTAAAACCACTCGCAGACAGCTGTTTCGACCTTTTGGGTCTCATCAGTGTGAGGCTGGTTATACTGGCTCTGCAATTTTCAAGGCTGGGTAGGTTTACCATACTTTATATAAATTGTAGCGGATTAAAAAAAGCGACAAAAAACCTCCACCGTATAGCATATAGGAAATAAAAAGACCACTTGTGAGCACATTCACGTCGTAGACAAGTCTGCAACCCTGCCTTTCACATTGTCACCTAGCATACAGTGGTTCCACTGCAACAAGGGATTATTTTATTTGCTATATGCAAAGGACTACCACCTATATAGAGACCAAATGTGCTCAAAGGCCACCTGTTTAAAACACACTGAAACACCATACTCAGTATGGGATAACACCTGTATAAACAAAAGAAGAAAAGTATTGGACTGGTACCTACACAGTAGGATACCCTTTCACTCTGTAACAGATACACAGTAGTGCAGAGAAGCACCAACCATGTACACCTCTGGCCACTGTTAACAGTCCATCTAGTTCACACATTTGAAGTTAAATATACAATTTATGCTAAAATTGTCACTTTGTATTTTTCACCCAATACGCCTAAGAAATCGGCCGTCACACCTGTAAACTTGTAATTACAACAAGTGGACACATACATATACATCTAGGACTCCATTACAGGAGACTCCACCTGCCAATAGGATATACAGTACCATTCACTTCAACAAAGTGTACTTACCTTACGGGTGTTTTCTGGGGCATCCCTACTGACAGAGGACAAGCCTCCTATATCCAGTAAGATTAACAGTGTCAAACATGTTTACACCCGCTCATGACTCTACCCGTAAACAGGGCCATAGAATCTATGAAAAGGGCTATACATCTCTCCCACTGTGGGATAAACAATTGCTGACCCTGTTCTATAGAATCACCAAATGTAGCAAGAAGTTGAACAAAACATAAAAAACAACACAACTTACCTAAGTTCACGGGGCAAGGACGCGAACGGGTATCCGTGGCAATGGATGACGTCACCAAAACACGAATTGCTGAATTGCTGAAGCCTCCTTGGCGACCGTCGACTATAAAGAGCAGGATTTGACGACTTGGAATTTTCACCTGATGAAGCTGTGATTGGTGAAACGTACGTAGGGTACGTCAGAAATAAGTTCCCAAGGGGCGTCGGCTTATCGGAGAGGCGAGCGTTGCAATACATGTCAGAGCGTTTAGGAGACTGCACCGTGGGTAGCAACAACGCTCTGACCTTTATATAATTAAACATGTTCTATGGTCAAATACTCTGGCGCAAACCTGCAAATCTAATTACATTACTAGCAAGTACTCTGCTCACTGTATCCTAAATAAGAGTGTACGCTTACAACCAAAGCACCCACAGCACAGCAGATCAATTATATACCCACTATTAGGGGGAATTTAACTCCAATGTGGTTATAAATAATCATACTAGGTGGAATTACACCACTGGAGTAAAGACAACACAGTACAGTGTATATCTCATATAGCTTAACTGGTCTTATACCTATCTAGATGAGGCCAGACTGACACTATTGTTTGATACATATATTGAGCGTATTAACAACATTACCTGAGTTAAGTATACTTCTATAAGCTATATTGCGATCAAAAGTGTCACATGAACATTAGATGCATGTATTAAGCTCAAATGTTTAGCAATATATAGAAGATTACAAATAGGGACACTGAATCTACTTCTACTGACTTACTCAAATATATACTATAATAAAAGGGACATAGAAGACTATTTCAATTATTTCAGTTTCCAAATAGCACGCATGCCTTTCTCCATTTTAAATTTATTTTATTGTTCTCGTCGTTAAAACATATAGACCCACATGTATATTTTTTGGAGATGCTGTATTTACAAATAAAAGTATTGTACACTGCTGCTTAGGGTGTACTTTAGTGCAGCAACAACGGGATTCTTTCTTTCCCAAGTAAATACAGTGCCAGAGTTAAACAGCTCACATGTGGCTGAGCATGTGAGTAGCCTCCTGTACAAGTTATAATGTTTCCCTTTCGGGCACTGCTAGTCTGGTGAGGCATGAGGCACAGTTGGGAAGCCATGTGACTAGTGGGGTGATAGCAAGTTCTGCCCAGAGACTGGGGATAGAATGGTTTACACCCCCATGGTATATAAATTGGGGATCCTCCCTTTGCTCATTAGGTCAAGTCAGCCCTAGGGTTGAGGTGTTCCATTTCCTACCCCAGGGGTAGGGGTTGCTGTTGTGCTTAAATCTAATGTGAAGAAGTTAAGCGAGGTTGCATCAGAGCAGGAGGCTTAGGTACTGTGCAACAGGGCTAAAGATCATGAGGGTAGTGATATAGGTAAGGAGCCACTGTGCTGGGTGCTGCCAGGACAGGCCTATGCTCCTAACCTAGCCAAAATCTAGCAGTTCTAGAGTAGAGTTCTACTGCATAGTTACAGAATGTTTCAGGGGTTTGACTTGCTTCAATTGCCAGAACATTTAATGCTGGAGTTCAATGTAAATGTGGAGTTGCAAAGGGCTCTTCGTGGGGATGTAAAAGAAGTATCTGTAGACTGTAAAATTGTCCGTAATTTCAAAAGCCAGGAAAAATCACCAAAAGACAAAAATGTGAGACTATTAGTGATTGACTTTCATATTCTACCTCAACTGGAGTGGGGGATATTTCAGATGTTCCTATTACTAAGGAGGAGTGTTATGCTGGGGTTGTCCAGGGCAGCCTGCCATTGTAGTGTAATTACATCTAGTAGGGCTGAGGAAGTCTACTTAGAAACATTCATATACAGTAGTCTGGGACAGTTAGCTAAAAAGCTTAATACAGCTCAATATTACTGACCAAGTATTACTGTTCCTATTGTATATGTGGCAGCATCTGGTATGCCTGCTGATATTGCTGTGTGGTAGATTTTGACAGCAGCTATATACTACCTCAAATCACTGTGTATATCTTTATCAAATCTTCGTGACATTTGCGGTATTGTGGTTAATATGTTTTACGGTATCCCTGGGAGTTATGACTGTACAGCCATTCTCTAGTAAGATAAAACCTGTATATATAATAGAGTAAAATGTTTGTATGTTATTATTTTGGTTCCTTTTATAGAGGTCACCTTTAATAGCAAGGATCATTCGGATGCATGGATTCTAAACTGTATGATAAATAGTCAACAGAAATGCTCGTGACATTTGTTACTACTGTATGTGTACTTAAGTATGGTTTTTATCTAGGGTACTTCTTTGGCAATGTGATGCTAAATATTATATTTGGGGTATGCAGCTGTATATGTTGGTTCTTCTTTTTAGAAGGGACCTGTTCTGTTATTATGTATTTTTGTATGATGTTCATTGTATTTTTCGTTATAAGTATGTATAAATTATGTGGTGTTATACAACTGTTACCTCATTCGGGGCAATGAGGATTTTCACCAAGGGGAAAATCTACAGTAGCACCCTGCTCAAGTTAAACCCCTGTTCTGCATGTACAGTTATGGCAGCTGCTGGCAGTGCCAGAGTTAAACAGCTTGCACATGGCTGTGCATGTGAGTAGCCTCCTGTACAAGTTATAATGTTTCCCTTTCAGGCACATGCTAGTTTGGTGAGGCATGAGTCACAGTTAGGAAGCCATGTGACTAGTGGGGATAGAACGGTTTACACCCCCTGGGTATATACTGCACCGACACACTTTATTCGAGCAAATACCCAGTATGTACCTGGCAGATACCTGGAATGCGCCGCTCCTCACCTCTGACAAGCCCCGTTGCGTTTGCCTTCCCAGCCTGGGTTCATGCCTGGCTGACGGGCGGCTGATCTGTTAAATGATAATGATTAGGATTTAATAGGCTGCAATGCTTCGCGTGTCTACCAGATGGTATAAATTCATGAATTGTAATGCAGTATATATATATATTCTGTGCAGTATTGCAGCCAGCGGGAATAAAATGCTTCAATCCCTGCCTGGAAAATACCTCAATGCACTCAGGCAGAAAACAGTCACAAACCTCAATACACCCGGGTATACCCGAATTCGTGGGACTAGCCGAGTTCGAATAAAGTGTGTCGCCAGTGTAAGTTGGGGATCCCCCACTTTCTCATTAGGTGAAGTCAGCCATAGGGTTGATGTTTCCAGGTCCTACCCCAGGGGGGGTCGGGGGGGGGGGGAGAGAGGAGCCCTTGTCAGAGGCCTGGAGTGGCTCTAGTTCAGGCCAGACTCATCCTGACTCATGTCCTGCCCAGGGAAGGGATGATACCTCTGGGTAAGGATATTTACTATAGAGTAAAGATATCTGAGGCCTACCTGCCCAGGAAGGCATGGATGTCCTAAGGCCCAGGGAAGCTATATGTTTGGAATGTATGGACTAATTGCTGAGTATACCCAGACTCCAAATAAACCAATTTGTTGTACAGTAACTGGCACTCCTGAGCAATTTCCTATAAGTTCTCGCGAAGGGTGAATCCCTGCTACTGGCTGGGGCCTCGCAGGTGGAGGCGCTGCACCACATCCTACTCCAAGTTCCCTATATGCGAATGCTCAGGCTTCTGGATTACCAAAGGTGAGCACCACTAACACCTACTAATGTGTGTGGTGCAGTACCTGTTAGGCTCCAGGAAATACTGAGTCGTCTGCAAGATGGTATAGAGACAAGGACAGGCTTATGGTGATCTCTGAGTTCTCTTGTTGGTACTTCAGCGACTCCAGTTGTGATGGGCTCCTGGGTTTCAGGACATCAGCTCCCAACACAACACCTCTTACCCCTCCTGCCCAGGAACTCACACCCAAGCAGAGGTATACTGAACAAGGGTTTATTGTTCATCACTGCAGCTCTTCATTGCAGCAGAATAGATTCTCTGAAGTGCATACCCCGGTAGTAAGGGCCTTGAGTCTTGGTGGGCATGCTTTCCCCCGATGGATAAGACTGATAGCCCTCTGCTCTCTTCTCCTCCAAGACTAACTCAATTTTGGTACTCCCACTTGGAAGTCTCTGGAAGGGCCGGGCTCATGAACTGTATCTATCCCTGATAGGCTTACACAGGCCATGAGTCACCACCTTACTTCCTTCACTTACAAGTGGAGCATAAGGGGGGGGGCACTGGCCCATAAATTTACCTATTACTGCCCTGAACATACTAGGGGCTTACATAACAGATTTATGGGGGAAGAGAGGTATTATGGGACATACCCTTTATAAATATATAGCGGTGGCTGGTCCAGCTAGCTCTCTACCTACCCTGTCATGTAAGTTCTAGTAACACACAGACCTATGGGGTTTTCCCCCTCCTCATGCTGACTTCCTGAGTGACCGGAGTGGTGGTGCATGTGCTGGGCCCTCCCTCTTCGAGCTACAGGATGGAAGTGCCTAAATTATAGTATGAAGTTTAGCCCCTTACGGGTGGGTCCTTCAGTCTGTGATTGGAGTTCCAACTATCCCTTCATGGGGTAGGAGCTCTGAGCTCTCCTCCCGGCTGGGAGAGAGAGAGACATATGCTAAGTCCCTCGTGGGTTGAGGTACTAACCTAATCCAGAGTGGCCAGTACCATCTAGAAGCCAGGGATCTACCTTATCAACTAAAGCATTCACTGTAGCAACATCGCAGTGGCTGCTATAATAAAGATCATCCTCATTTATACTTCTGCCTCCACTGCAGCCTGTGTGGAGGGAGTATTGTGAGTAAGGACTGCCATAGCGTGGACCGCCTTCAGCCTTGCTGAAGCTCCCTGTGTCTGGAGACGCTGTCACCAAGAAGAAGAACCAGAGGGATCCCTAAAAGTCTGCCTATCTTCCCCCACATCATCGCAGGTACCACAGCTCTCCTATACCAAACAAGTAACCAGCACTACACCTAGCAATAGCCATGACTAAATCTCCCAGAGAGGGATGGGGGGAACATGTGCTGCATATGTATATGCATATGTAAGTATATATGAGTTTTCTCCCCATCCTTTTTTGGTCTTCCATGTACTTGTTGGATTACTTTTTTAATTATATGTATTATCTCCATGTAGATTTTATACCATGTTTATTTTGTATTACACACACACACACACACACACACACACACACACACACACACACACACACACACACACACACACACACACACACACACACACACACACACACACACACACACACACACACACACACACACACACACACTGAATTATTTTTGTTATCCAAAACCCCAGGGAAAGTTCCCATCCTTATTGGCAACATCAGTTTAAGATTATTCTGCATTACTCTGTGGCTATCATTGTTTATGATTATTTTGCTTATGTTAGCCTGCAAATCCATAAGTAAGAGACAGAGCTGAGCAGCCCTGGTAACATGCATGGTCCTGCAGTCTAACTAGCTAGTCAATAAATGTAACATTTCTATCCGACCATTTATTCATTTTCTCTTGACAAATGGTCCATTTCTAGTGATGTCATTGTAAGTGGCCATGAACCAATATCTGTTACACAATGACAAATGCTGCCATTATATAGCTGAATTGCAAAATGAAGATGCAGTGGAGCAACTTTATTAATTCATTTTACCTCAGTGGTCATCAAGTCAAGAGTGAAAAATGATGTTATCCGAACAAGCTGGTAAGTCAGCAAATTCAATAGGAACAAGAAAACAAAGCAAGATACATCTATCTTTAATTTATATGGTCATTTGGAAAAGGGTGAATTATTTATAAAAGCATGTGTATTATATGTGGGCCATTAGAAAAAATACATGTTTGGCATTGAAACATTAATAATGGTAAGTAATGGTTGAAACATTAAGGGTTGATGATGTGGGATTGGAGGTGTGTCATTTGACTTATATAAGGCCTGTCCCGTCTCATTTGACCTCAATAAGGCGACGGGACAACATCTGCCTCTGGAATGGATTACAAATACGGAAGAAAGAAGAGAAGGAGGAAGAGAAGAACAGAACTTACCTGAAGCTGAATATCATTGCATTGCGGATTGAGAGCTTCCGGATACATCGGGAATCAAAGTGTGAAGACAACTAAAGGTAACAAAAACATTGAATGTATTCCTTTTTTATTTTTCAGGTATTTTGATTGTATTTTTTAATTTTTATTTTTTTGATTGCCCGTTGACTGCCAGTGTCTTTATTTATGCCCCTTTAGGAAAAATTGTATATGTTGTTAAAATACTAACTATATTTAGCACACTTCCTATCGCTTGCAAGTCTCTCTCATGGTGTATACTTGAATACAACGACTGGACGTTGCATGTAGCCCATCTGAATTCCTGCTTCCATTCTAGATCTTTCACACAATTCAGAACATGTCTAGTGCCTTTTATGTGGAATTTAACGGACTTACCTGTTTTTCTCAACAAAAAAAATCAATATAATGTGATAGGTTGGCTATAAGAGAATTAATGCCAGAAATAATAGGACGTTCATTGGGATCTATTAAAATGTGATATATTTTCAGAACATGATACAGTATACAGTAGGTAGCCTGGGATTCCGGTATTGGTAGTCATTGGGATTTGTAACCTTCAAACTTCCTCTCATGGAGAGTTATAAATCTATTAGAAATATCTCTTTAGGGTTAGCATTCCAAAATTCGATAGGAGGCGGTGTCACCAATTACATCATGGCTTCCTATTGGCCCGCAGATCTGGAGATATCTGAACAGCAGTAATTACGAGATCCCTGCTTTGGTCTATATTCCTTATAATCTTTCATATCCCTAAAGAAAACTTTTTTTTTTGTTTAGAAGACACAACTTATTTTTCAACTGAATAGAAATTAGATGTCTTCAAGTTGGCAAATCCCAACAATTGGAAACTTTCTCCCAAAATGTTCTGTATACTAGCAATATACTTTTCAAAAGTCTTGAGCACTCTTTCGTTCAAAAACAATCAACAACATTAAATCAAAAGAACATTCTTCTAAAATCTGGTCACAGTTTTTCACAAAGTGATAATTTTGTGGACTAAAAGTTAGAGTCTTTAGGATAATAAGTCCTAGGTATTTGTTTGTCTTCTAGATATTTCTCCAATCTAGCTATATCCCACCAACATCTTTTTATTCTGTATCTGGTGGGATACCATCACTGTCCTCAAGGTACTGGAATAGGGCAGCTATAAGACTTTTTCAACACCCAGAGTAATCTTCCCTAGAGAAAAGTAACAGCTGCTGCCATGCCAGAGAGATGCCATGTGTGAAAGACACATGATGAGAGTCACAGAGTGAGAGATTGCTGTTCCACAGAGGGGGACAGAGAAGTGCACCCTAGCAAGTAACGCTGGCCCAGTTCCTTGGACCCGTTGGATGGTGATCGCAGAGTCTGCAGGGACTACCTGGGTTTGAATCCCAGAGGACAGGAGGAAAGAGGAGAGACTGTGCTGAAGTGGGGATGTCAGCACCAATGGACTAAGATAAGCAAAACACTTTATTGTTGTGTGCAGAGACTGTGTACATTGTTGCATATGCCAGGGCATGTTTTAAGCTGGCGACCAGTATAGTTGGCCAGCTGTCGTTAGAAAGGGTTTGAAGCTGAATGTACAGTAACTCCTAAGAGGAGTAGGAGTTTATTTTATGTTTTGTTTGGACTTAAAGGGACGGTGGGGCTGTATGTATGATTTAATCCCTGTAAATAAACCCCATATAAATAATTACAGTGTTTCTTGCCTTACATTGGGAGTAAAACACACTGCAACGTAGTGTGGGCATCACACTGGTTAAATGCCATATTTAATTAATAAACTGCACAATTAGAATTAGAGCTCTAATATGACTATTAATACATTATCTAAGTGCACTAAATTAAGTAAAACTATGAGTGATGTAAATAAATAGAAATAAACTTTAAAGTGTTACAAAAAACACACAAGTTTTTTTTAATGAAAAAGTGGTTAAGACTAAATGCAGCCTATAACAAAGTCAAATAGTCACCAGATACATGTTTTAATACATAAGAGTACCTAGTCCACAGTGTACAGATTATGACAAATCAGAGTTAACAAAATGTTCCAGTCCAATCTTCACTTCTCCATTAAACATAACTGTAAGCCAGGAGGATTAAAGGGCAAAGCTATTGAAAATGTCAAATTAGACTCCAGAGGAGGTGATATATTGAATTTATTATCCAAGCGGGAAACCTTTTGGATATTTCAACTTAAATGTATGGCCCTATTGGTTTTAAATGAAGACATAGATCTCAATCCATTTATCAAAGAATAACTTATATTTAGCATGTATTGCATTGAGTAGATAATTATATTTTAATCACCCCCCCCCCCCCAAGTCTGTCCATTTGCACTGGATTCAGTTTTTATTTTCCTTTGGTTAACTTGAGAAGTCTCTTTCATGTTGTAAAATTATGATTATGATGCAGTTTTGAATAAACTTTGCTACCACTGATACCAACAGGATTGATAACAATCCAATTTGGATAACATTAGTTTAATCAATGCTAAATTATTTGCCACAGGTCAGCCATTTTGTGTGTCCCAATATTATAGTATACATATTTTTTAACATATGTTCCTGACTGCACATATACATATTTTTCTATATATAGAATTTTTCTGTGTATGCATATATGTAGTGGTCAATGTGTTTGATACAGTATTTGTTTGAGGACAGGATTGCCACCTGTATAACTGATAATGTAATGACCTCGTGATCTTTTACCACCCATGAGGTTGTATTAGAGACTTTTTAACAACAACAACATTGAGACCAGGAAGTCATTCACCCTGAAGAAGTGCGCGTGATTCACAAAACGCATAGCGCTTTGTGGAAACTCTGAAACCTAGGACTAACACCCACATACAGTACAGGAGGCTCTGTCCCATGAGCTATGGAACTTTTCTCTTCAAAGAAACTTGCTTCTGTTGGTTCCCTGTTTTGAATTGATCCATGCATTTATTCACTTCCCCATCTGATTGAGAACCAGGAGTTGTGACTGATCAGTGTGGTTGCGAAACATAGGAGCAGACCACTAGTATTCGAAACCTCATGGGTGTGAGACACAGGAGGTTCAATCTGAAGATCTGCTGATGGTGGAGACATTCCGTCCCCTGAATCGGAGGCCAACACTGGATACTTGCCCTGGTTCCAAGTACTCATGATTAGAGGAACAGGAAGATACTTTCGCTGGATGCGTGGATTGTTTTAAAGAGCAGCAGCACAGCTTAGCCAGTGATATGCAAATGTAAACTTTTTCTTTCTATTCCTTCTCTGCATCAGATTGTTATCATTTATATTGCTGTATTTCTGTAAGGTTAGTTTGTTGGTGAAAGAGCACTTGTTTTATTTCAACATGATCTTTTAGGGAGAGAGGGAGAGAGACTCTTTATCAACAATTTCTTTAGCCATTTTGTTAGAGGTTATGTCTTCTAAAGCAATTACTACTTCGGTTGAATTACTAACAGGTAACATTTTTTTCTTATCTATCTATTCCTGTCTCTGTGACTTGACTGGCATATTTGTGTTGGCACATGTGAAATATCTTTCCATGCTGTACCTTTATCTGTAATAATGTGAGCACTCAACGGCACACAAAAAGATAAATGCACAACATTTACAATTAAATATAAATTCTTGAGTATAGGTTTAGACCATTGGGTAGTTCTTTATTAAAAGTGTTCCCTTCTATTCTGTAGCTAGTGCTTTTGGGCCCCAGCCATGTCTCCCACATAGTGTTTACATATCAGTCATACAGTACTCATGTTTGTTTTCTTATTTTAGGCCTCTTAAAAAATTATTTTAGGAAAGTAAATCAGCAAGTTTTAGCATCTACCAGCACCAGCCTCGGAGCTCTGTGCAAACCTCAGCTTGTGCTTATGTTTCAAACTCCCACAATCTTTAGAATGGAATAGTGTCCAAACTCAGCTGCTTCTAACTTTAAACCAATGTTTTTTATATTGTTAACAGAGACAATAATTATACTCACCAACCAGTGTAACACAAAGCTCCATGGGTCCTACATATGTGAGGCATGGCAGTTCAATTACAGATTTCTGAACTACGAGAGAATAAAAGAACCTTTGTTAGAAGATCCTAATCTCATGACTCATAATCCAGCTATTTTACTGTTGTTAAACCAACTAACAATGCAGTTTTTCTACATTTTAAACTCAGCCTGTACAGGAGCTCAATGTGCAAGCCGCCATCTTGGGAAACTGCCTCCCGGAATTCCCCTTCTTTAGACAAGCCCACCCATGTCTGAAGAAGGGACTGTGATCCCAAAATGTTGTCCTTGAAGGGGTAGTAAGATGTAAGGCAGTTTTCAACCAATTCAAGTGAATAGCCATTCATTCAAGGGGCTGTAAGATGCCTTGTGGATTTTGTAGTAAATATAACCTATTGTTTGCCAAAAAAGTCTCAAATGCATTCTAACATTATTCTACATTATAATGCTAATTCACCTGGTTTGTAGAAAATATACAGTCTGGATGATAGGACAGTGGTTAAAGTTTTGAGACATTTTTACATTGTTCTTGTTTATGGAAGATACAGTACAGGACTGTATATGGTATTTGTATCAGCAAAAATAAACAAAATAACACGCCAAGATATACAAAATAAATGCTAAAGGAGTTATTTTATATTCTGAAACTGAAATAGACTTGTTATCTTTGATTGTTTTAGTATAAATTAATCATGACATGATCAAGGGAATTTGGCAACCCCATAATGGATTCTGCATCTGGCAATGCAACCACCTGCTTATTTAGGGAACCGATGATCTGCAGTATTCTCATTACATGGTGCCATACAAATTGTCACGTGTGTGAAATCTAAAACTCCCAGGATAGTTCAGAAATCATCAGTATTTATGAAATACGGATTCATCTATTCCCTTTATGCGATATAATTAGCATTTTTTTTCTACTAAAAGGACATGCAAAAGCATTAAATCTTATCTATTGCTTCTTTTCTTACCACTCCGTTTATAGGAGATATATAAATGCTGCCGAGAGTAGGAAAAAGGGGCACTGCTCACTCAAGTGTTTCATTGCATGCCTCAGTAGGAATGATCAGTTTTATCCCGAGTTATCAGAGTTATCCCGATATTCGTTGATATACTTAATATATTAATATATTGTACTTTAGCTCACAGTTTAATCAGTTAATTATTAAAAAAAAAAAAAAAACACTGCAGAATAAGACCTCCTCTAAGGACATTTAAAGACAGGGGGGCGAGAGATATACATTTTTTATTTTGTGGCTTTAATCACTCGCTCTTATATATTTTTATCTGAACATGTTTATACATAACCAATAGATCATGGTGTTGTTTACCCAATGGTAACTGATTGACATGTATATTACAAGTAGAGGCAGGTTAAATGGGGGTACTCTCTGTCTCTTTCTGCTCTCAAAATGGTATGATAAATAATACCCAAACAGATAACATTTAGCGAGAAAGTGGTCCTCCCTGGCCCCAAATTCTTTGTAGGAGAATTATCAAGATGTGGTGTTTGATTTAAATTTCTTGAGAGTTAATACAAAAGAAAGGATATCGGGAAGGCTGTAGATTTAGTTAACAACCCCGATAGGGAAAAATTGATCAAATTCAAAAAAGAGGATTTCAAGTAACAAATCATGAAGAATTCATTCTTTTTACTACGAACTATAATATGATGGCTCCAAATGTCCAAAAAAATCATTCACAAACATTAAGGGATCTTATAGAGGGATGTAGTTTACAAAAAAAAACTAAACAACCTAAAAGGATACTTCACTTGTTCTAAGTGTAGAGGATGTATGTATGTATATATATATTAAAAAAAAGAAACGTACAGCGCAATCACACAGGGATATCTAACCAATTATTACCACATATAGATATAGTAGGGGGTATTTAAACCTTACAATCTACCTGTCCCTGACTCTACCTGCTGCCAATTAGGTCTACAGCTCCACAAGCTTGTAAAGGAAAGATACCAGAAGAATGACCTAGGCGCACGGGGAGACAAAAGAGAGAAAAAAACATCGGGTAGTATCCTGTGTGTCCTTTGCCTCTCCCTTTATATACATCACCACCCATGAGGAGGAGACTTGGCTGAAAAGAAGTGTCGTAGGAATCCAAGGACACAGATTCAAAGACGTTCCTAATATACTGACAGAGTTCCAGATCCCAGGGTGGATAAAACGCCTGAATTAATTCAACACGCTGTGAGTGCATATCTTACCATTTATTGGTCAAACTTCTAAGACATACTACCCTATGTTTTTTTCTCTCTTTTGTCTCCCCGTGCGCCTAGGTTATTCTTCTGGTATCTTTCCTTTACAAGCATGTATATATATATATTTGTTAATATAGCAGCATACCCTTAATGTACTAGCACTTCCCAGCAGTAAAATATGTGACATAATCATATGAATAACAAATAATACAAATAACACATAATGGGAAGAAGTGCTTCAGACATAAAAGTGACATTTAGTAAAAGGAGTCCATGCCCCAAAGAGCTTACAATCTAATTGAAAAGTAGGAAGAACGTACAGAGACAGTAGGAAGGGGTTCTGGTAGATGCGTTTGCAAGGGGCCAAGTTCAATGTATGAGGTGTAAAGTATCAGCCATGGAGCTACTCATATGCTTCGTTAAGGAGGTGTGTTATAAGATGGGTCTTAAAGGATGTAGCTATAGTCAAAAATGCAATACATTTAAAGTCTATGTCACAGAGAAGTAAAATAGAGTAATTGTAAAAATGCCCATCGCTACCACTCTTGTCAATGCGGCCTAAGCTTTTGTTGGACTCAGGGGAAGTAGAGCGTTTGGTGTTCTGGGTAGAGGACATCTTATGGGTGCATACTAATATCCTCTCTTTCCCACTATGGCTTCTGTGTTTAAATGTACCTTTTTCATCAACACAGTATTCACACCATGTTTTGACTTGTTTTGCGTGAGACCATAGCTGCAAAAGGTGTACTACCATGAAGAGTTTGCTTTCACTTTCACTTAATATGTTTGGTTTTGGCTACACACTTTCAGTAAAGGGCCCTGATTTGCTCGCACACACCTGGCCTAGTGTTCAACTGCTACATTTCATTGGTGTTAGGGGTATCACATACAGTATGTCAGAAGGAATTGAATGTATGAATTAGTCTTAGACTTGCTGCCTGAGCCTGACTTAGACTACCAACAAATATAAAAAAAAAATTGTTTTTCAACAATGAATCACAATACAACTATTACTATGGAATTTTAAAATATAAAACATCCTTTAAAAAAAACAAAACAAAATCAAGTGTTGCTTGAATGCTGAGACCGTAATATTTATGTTTCTGATCCTGTGTTTAAAGTTAAACCAACTGGAAATAATTTTGGATCAATCAAGAGCTGGTGTAATGTGGCGGAATTAAACCAAGAGGAAAGGTTTGGCTAGTACAGTAGTAAGAGAGAGATAATAGTGCTGCTATTACACTTTTATCTGTGTGCCAATTGCCAAACTTGAGTGTTTTAATCAAAACTGGCGAATGTGATGTACTTAAACCTCCAGTTATTTTGGGCTGGTATAATCAGTGAGATAAAACAGAGCTGCTATTTATTATCTGCGTGCCAATTGCTAAACTTGATTTAGAGTTTTGCATTAAAACTAAGCTTGTGAATATGATAGGAAGGTTAAACGGTAAGTTAAACCAAAACTTGTGATTGTGATGGGCAGGTTAAACCTCCAGTTAAGTGTTGCCTTGTATAAATCAACAAAAGACAAGATACTGTACACATCTGTGTGCCAATGCCAAACTTGATATTAACAGAAACTGTTGAATGTAATGGTGATGTTAAACACTACAGTAAATTGTGCTTGGTATAATCAAAAAGAAATAAGATAGAGACGCTACAATCTGTGTGTCAGTTCCAAAACTTGATTAGTTAAACAAAAACTGTTGAATGTGATTGTAAAACCTCCAGTCAATTTTCAGCTGGTACTATCAGAGGATTAATTCCTATGCTTATTGCTAATGCTTCCTTTCTGTCTCGATTGTTGTTTCATGCTGCGTCTGGCATATTCATTAAAATTTCCATCAGCACATTAAAACTTCATTTAAATTGTCACTGATTCATATATAAAATATTGGGCCTAATATCTGTAATAATAATTCTACCATGGGAAAGGAAGTTTAAGGCAATCTACAGTAGGTCTTCCAGAGTGTTTATTTACGGAAGACACCTTTCAGCAATGTGAATACATTTCCACGGGACACAGTCCTATTTTTATAGGACAGCTTAGTAAATATGGCAGCATGGATTGTTCTAGACTACATCGGATCTCTTTTTCATACTGTGCCCAGTCTGCTGTTTATTTAATCTCCCCCAGCATATTTTGCAAAGATTTTTCAAAATGTGTGACTTTTGTTAGCAAAGAGAACTGAGACACATTTGCATGTCTATACATAAAACATGGCACTGATGGTCTTATCACTACTAGTATTCAGTCAATTCCACTTAGGTTATTAGCCACAAGTAGTATATAATAGAGATTCATTACCGTCCCATCACTAGTCATCACTTTCATTGTGTGAACACAGTCAAACAATTAATAAATTCAAGTTGTGATTGGTGGAGAAAGGTGGATCTTAAATCACTTCATCTCTACTAGACTCTACACCAAGTTATGTCAGGTTGGGACATTAACCCTTTGGAATTAGTAGAGAAGACCTTAGTATCCACCTTTATTAATTTTTGCTAAATAGATTTTAATATAAATAAATACTTAACTGCATGAATTGACAACACCTGTTTAAAAAAAATGAATAAAAATACTGCCGTACACTTTTTAAACACAGCCAGTGTTTAAGAATATAGAACATCGTTTTGAGTCAACCTACGGTAGCATTTACATCCAATTTACAAATCACTTTTGAAAAGCAATGAAGTGAAAATTGTAACGTTTAGTATCTGCGAGGTATTTAGGAAGGGAGATGTTTCAAACCTTTTGCACGTGCTCACCACTATGTGACATTGGCCCTTTTTTTCGTCACGTAAAAAGCAGCACCTCAATCAAGGTCCGCAGACTATTTGCTGGGAGCCATCAAGGAGCAATGCGGGATATAATACCCGACCCGACGGTAACTTCCAGATCCGGTGTAATATCCTGCATTGTGCTTCAATTACTCCTGGCCAATAGTCATATATTTGGCTCTGCAAAAATAAATAAATAAATACAGTAAGGTACCACATTATGAAGCTGTAAAAAAATATGTAAAAATAAATTAAAAAAAGAATGCATGGTCAATCAGCTTCCTAATCTTTATGCAAATTAAATTATCTTTGATTTATAGCCCTACTCACTTATACGTATCATTGCAGTACAACAAAGCCCTGTATTCCTCTTGTAAAGGATAACAAGCATTTCAAAACTTCAAGCCTATGAATCTGACATAACATTAAATCATTTCAAATGTAACCCTTTTTGCATGATTTATGATCAACCTTTTTCCCTTGCTCTTAATGTGTTTATGACTCATGTATGGTTGATCAGAACTTTGAACTACATGCTGTGTATTTAGCAGTGAGGTCGAAACTCTGCATTTGTCTTTTCCATATTAAAATCTAAAACTGAATATGCCTCCTTGCCATGAGATACTGCACCGATACACTTTATTCGAGCAAATACCCAGTATGTACCTGGCAGATACCTGGAATGCGCCGCTCCTCACCTCTGACAAGCCCCGTTGCGTTTGCCTTCCCAGCCTGGGTTCATGCCTGGCTGACGGGCGGCTGATCTGTTAAATGATAATGATTAGGATTTAATAGGCTGCAATGCTTCGCGTGTCTACCAGATGGCATAAATTCATGAATTGTAATGCAGTATATATATATATATACTGTGCAGTATTGCAGCCAGCGGGAATAAAATGCTTCAATCCCTGCCTGGAAAATACCTCAATGCACTCGGGCAGAAAACAGTCACAAACCTCAATACACCCGGGTATACCCGAATTCGTGGGACTAGCCGAGCTCGAATAAAGTGTGTCGCCAGTGTAAGAATAAAAACGAAATCTCTTCATTGTCCATGCTAAATAGAGTATACTTCAGATGTGGAACAAACTACTATAATGCATATACAACATTAATGTTTCAAAGTAATTGGACCTTGTAGAGAAGACCTGCTGTAAATTGTAACAATACATCTCAGGGTGATTAAAAAAAGATTTTTTTTGTGTCCGTTAATAATGAAAATCTTTAGTAAGAACTGCACATTGTTTTTTACATCAGAATTATATATAATACAGTGCTTAGTTTACAGAAAAGGATTACAAGAACATACAATTACAGTAAATGTAGGACAGTTTTTAAAAAAAACAGGATAAAACATAAAACAGAAATCCCTATACATTACGTTACCATAGGTCGGGATTTTCTCCCAGAGAGGCCATTGGCACAGAAATGAGACTTCACGTGTTTGGTCCAAAAGACACCTCTGTTGAAATCTGATTTTCATAATATCTTGCTCACTCTTATGTACTACTTTTTCCCAATTGAAACAACATAAGCCCACCCCTGTCGTAAATCAGCTGCGAGATTGACAGTTTTATGACAGAGTAAAAAAAAAAAACTTCTAACAAACAACGTTTACGTTTTGCCTCAATATATATAACTTCTCTTCTCTAGTACGTAGACACAGTGAGTCGCATCAATAGATTTAGGCAGCCATGACGGACATAACGAGACTAAGTATGACTGTATTACCCCTAAATGTGAGTGCCAAATGGATATCCACCCCTTATTACCTGCTAGACCTCACGTGTCTGGCCTAATTGCATGCCACTCCATGCAACTCTTAGTATGTACAGTAGATGACGCCACAAGATATTCTCATTTTTATATCCTCCCATGAAAGCATAACCTGTGTGTCACCTCTCTCGGAAATTCACCAGTAATTATTCATAAACATTTAGGGCTCTATGCAGTAAGCGCCGAAAAAGTCCTCTCGCCAAGAGTTCCTTATCGGCATGATTCTGACGATTTTCCCTCGCCGTATGCAATAAGTGCCGTATCCCTTCCGAATCAAGCCAAAAACATTTGGTCCCACTCTGCCGATGATTTGCAGATCACACACAGGTGTATCGGCGTGCATGGCGGGGTGGTGTTAGGTTCGCCAATGAAACTTCTTGCTGAATCTGCCGAAGCAAACATGTTTTTGATTGAGCGGCCCATTTAAAGGCAGCGTGTATTTTTATTCATTCTCTGTGTTGTTGGGAGAGAGAGAGAGACACACACACACAGAGCTGGGTGATTTACATATTTCATATTGACTGAGAGAGTTGTTGTGTATTGTGAGAGGTTTGTCCTGTGTTGTTTTGTTAACATCTTTGTCTTGTTTTCACTTTGTAAGTGTTCAGTGCGATTGTCTTTACATTTCTTTTCTGTTCTTTGTGAGTGCGTGGGAAGAGTAATGCTGGTGTGAGTGGTACTGGTAGTCGTGTGAGTACGCGTCTGAGTGAGCGTAGGATTCAGGGGAGTGCTGTTGCTGCGAGTGCGACTGGTGTTGCTGGGAGTGCGAATGGTGTTGCTGTGAGTGCGAGTGCTGGTGGTGGCTTTGTTGCTGGTGCTGCTGGGGTGTCTGTTGCAGGTGCTGGTGGGGTGTCTGTTGCTGGTGCTGCTGGGGTGTCTGTTGCTGGTACTGCTGGGGTGTCTGGTGGTGGGGTGGTTGGTGGTGGGCCGCTTTTGGAGTCTCTTCCTTTGGAAGAAGGAGAGTCCAGCCAGCAGCAGGCAAGCTTTGTGGCTGCACGTGGTCAGAAGAAACGTGTGGAGCGGCCACGTAATCCTCGTTTCAATGATGAGGAAAACAGAGTTCTTGTCACAGGGATTTTGGAGCACTTAGGGCCTCATGCAGTAAGCGTTGATAAGGTATTTTTCGGCATTTTATAGCCAAAATTGGGTTTGAGATTCAGTAAGCGCCGATAAGTGCTTGATTTCGGCAGGTTTCGGAGCCGATAATTTTGTTATGGCCAGTCGGCTGCCGATAAGCCTGTTTTCGCCACTGATCGCCACTTTTTTAAATCGGCTGGATTCAAGTTCCTTTACATTACACAATGCTTGTAATGTGTGACGCATCTTTAAACGTTCATGTACATCTGTCTTCTCATGTTTACATCTAGGTTTGGGTCCTCCCTATTTTCATGACGTCACTTATTGGACACTCAATCACATTGCATGTTTACATTGTAACCGTAGCATTACAAGCACTTCAACCTAACTTATACACACATGTACAGTAATTCATCATTGGGACACCTTGTAAACTCATTCTATAGCAACTATCCTCATTACAGAAATGCATGCATATGCACACGACTATTCATTGTTGTCAACATGTGACAATAACATGGCTAATTACACATGTTACACCAAACTTTTCCCACGTCAATCTCAGCCTTTTTGTCTAATTACATGACTGACTGTTGCGTTCACAAGTGTTACATGCATTGCACATTAAACTATTTATTTTCAAGCAATCTTTGTACAAAGCTTCACGTCACATCATTGGCAAATATCATCATTCCCTGCAGAATACACACAACAAATACTTCTAAGAACAACTGCACACAGCTTGCCACAGAAGTACTTTATTATGTTAATGTGACACCTTGCATTTTACTATGTCACCTGACATCATCACATACCTATTTAAAGGACGCACATTACCTGCTCATTCACAGCTACTCATTTCAAAATGTTGCGATTGTTTAGGAGACGGAGGAACATTCTTTTCTATGACATGCTTGCTGATCAAGAGAATGATATAGGGCAAGGGAGGGACAGACCGAGGGACAGTGACAGGGACAGTCACGCGGATACGACAGGGACAGGGAGAGGGACAGGCCGAGGGACAGGAGATCAGAGGAGAAGACAGAGGAGACAAGTTGTGCCTCGTCCGCGTGTGTACAGGGAGAGAACCCTGTTAGATGGGATGAGTGAGGAGGAGATAGTAAGTCGCTATCGTTTGAGTTCAGCAGCAATCTTATCTCTTTATGAGGAGATAAGGGGAGATTTAGATTTTTTCACAGCCAGAGGTCGTGCAGTCCCTGGGCTTGTTAAAATGCTGTGCTCATTACATTATCTTGCTTCCGCGTCATACCAGACAACTGTGGGCATAGTGGGCGGGGTCTCGCAATCTACATTCTCGCGGGCCTTTACCCAGTTTCTCTATGCACTCAATAGACGCGCTAGGAATTATATTCATTTTCCTACAGAGGCAACAGAGTGGCTGGAAGTCAGGACTGGCTTTTATAATATAGCAGGGATACCATGTGTGCTGGGTGCAATCGATTGCACACATGTTGCTTTGATTGCACCTAGTCAGAGTGAGCATGTGTACCGCAATCGTAAGCACTACCATTCACTCAATGTACAGGTGGTATGTGATGCCACGATGAGGATAATGCATGTGGTACCCAAATTCCCTGGTTCCAGTCACGATTCCTCTATCCTGAGGAACTCTTCAGTCTTCCATGCGTTCGAAGAGGGACATTTTGAACATGGTTGGCTGCTGGGTGAGTACAGATTTACATGTTCTAACACAAAACACATTTTTCTTTAGGAATGTTGGCATTGTAGAATTTGATCACTAATGTCAGCTTATGTGTGCTCCATTCATTATAGGTGACTCAGGATACGGAATTAGGCCGTGGCTCTTGACTCCGGTGCTAAACCCTCAAACTGAAGCAGAGGAGAGGTACAATGCAGCCCATATATCTACAAGATCTGTTATAGAGAGGACATTTGGCCTACTCAAGACCAGATTTAGGTGTCTGGACAGAACTGGTGGGGCTCTTCTATACAAGCCTCAAAAAGTGTCTGATATTATCCTTGCCTGTTGCATTTTGCACAATGTTGCACTCAGGCACAATGTACAATCAGACCTAGCTGAGCCTTTGGTAGACGAGCATCCCACCCATGTAGCTGCTGAAAATGAACAAACAGCCAGTGGTGGCCAGACACGCCAGAATCTCATCAATTAATTTTTTTCTTGTAAGTAAAAACATATATGTTCCAAGTTCTACTTTTATAGTTAAATTATGTTATCTTAACAATAATGTTTTTTTATATAACCTTCTGTTAGGACACAGATGAATATGGGTTGCACACCTTTCTTTTCTCTGCTGTGTGCACAAAGGGATGTGGCACCGGTATGTTATTGTTGCACAGGTTATATAATCCCTCTTCAATTGTACTTTAGTTGTGTGTATGTGAATACAACTGGGGTAACAAAGCACTAATATTTTAGCATTGTGTTGTTCCTTATGCTAAGAGAATACACATATTATGCCCATACTCATTCATGCTTCTAGTATGCTTACATACAATGTTATTGGTGCAGTGTAACATGTACATCCATATGATGTGTACACCAGGCTGATTTACATTTTGAATGTGATTAAATATACATGGTGTTGCACATTTAACACCAAATACACACTTTGCTGTGTTGTTTACGGTACTGAAGATGGCATGTCAATGTTTGCAATTTATATATTGTTCCTTTGCATTATAGGTATATCTCCTGTATGACTGATCATGGTATGTATATTTGCTGACATCTCTCATAAGATGTGCCTACCTCAATCTTCCTATAATTATTTGAAGTAAAAACCCAACATATTGGTTTAAAGACAAATGTCATATACATGTACTTTCTGTATCATGTATATGCATTTAGCTACTCTTGAGGTTTCATGTGCATTGTATTAGAAAATGATTACTCACATTTCATCACATTTTATGTATGTTTCCTTATAAATTCCATTAATGTAATATAGAGGTGTTTGGAGAAAAGGGGATAACTGTACTTATTTGTTTACTTACGGGAGCTCATTCATCACGGATGAAATTGACTGATCATAACACTCCATGCATGAATGCCTGTAATCACAACAATGCGTACTACATCTTATATTTAGCAATGTAGGTGTTTATTAATGCTAGGAATTAATAGTCAACATTAATTTAAATTTGTGACATGTGTATGTATAAGTCACACGTGTGTGGATGTGTCCTACATGTACCAAGTGTAAAACTGTTAACAGAAACCACAATTTTGTCGCAAATGTTACTGTAATTTAGCATTTCTAATTTCCCACTATGACAATGTTGGTAATATTTTTGGAATGTCAATCACGTCACTTCATCATTATCATGATGATAATTATCAAGTATTCTCACAATTGTAACGTCAATCACGTGCACATTAGCATAGACACATTTTTTAAGACAACTGTTTGTGTCTGTATCAATTTGTGTAGGATCCATGTATAACACCGACAAATGATAACAGCTGCTTTATTATGGTAGCTTATATCATCATATTGACTATACTATTTATTTTTAGAACGTTTAATAAACACAGTAAACTATAGTTAGTTAGGTTAATGAAATATACACAGAAACGTACTTCATTACATGATGTTGATGTAATATTCAGAACATCATGCATTGTAGGGGACCACAACATCTGGCCAATAACATTATTTGCTACAGTCCCAAACCATTTTATCAACATACCCATGTAACAAGAGATTTTTAACAAGAAATGGCTAGTTGGTTGTAAGTGTCCTTTACATTGGGAGAAGGAGTGGCTCAGTGAGTAAAGACACACACTGGCACTGAGAGTTTGAAGCAGGGGAGTCTGGTTCAATTCCCGGTGTCGGCTCCTTGTGACCTTGGGCAAGTCACTTTATCTCCCTGTGCCTCAGGCGGCCAAAAATAAATTGTAAGTTCCACGGGCCAGGGACCTCAGCCTGAAAAATGTGTCTGTAAAGCGGTGCGTACAACTAGCAGCGCTATACATGAACATGCTCATATTATAATTATTATTATTGTTACATAGTTTCGACAGTCATACGTTCCATTACACAATAGAATACACAAATGTGTTAGCAGAGTGGGAATGGTTGTTATATATAAAACACACCATGCCATAAAATGCTAGTAGTAATTAAAGAACACTCAATAAAAATTCATGAGGCACTCTTTTGCAACATCATTATGTTAATTAAGTGCTTATGCAATATAGGCATAAGGGTATCACATTTTTAATTGTTTGTTAATAAGCGCTGCAAGCAATATAAAATTAGTTCCATATGTAGTATAGTAGTCGGTGGCTCCTCCTCACAATCATCTCATATAAAGTTAGACTCTTCTGAAATCATACATTGATCCGATTGTATCTTCCCCGACATCTCTGAAATACAGCAAACACATGATGGTCAAAGATGGCACCTTACTATATATGTATCCGTGACAACGCGTTACACAGCTCTATATGATTGTGTACATACACACGTCAGTCACTTATATGTTAGAAGTACAAGTGTACATCAGTATGTAATTTTTCTTTAAATTTGTAGCAGGCATAACTATGTATATGAAGTGAACGTTGCCTGTATACTGAAAAATGTGCGCTCACATCTTAGTGTGCGCACGCACTTCACGCTTGGGTCGACTAACTGTTAGCGCATGCGCAAAACAATGCGTACGTTGTGCCTTCAATACATGTTGAAAATACCAGTAAACATAAAATCTTTATTTCTAATACAATGAAGACGAAACTACATTCGTTCTGAACGAGTACATCTGTATTCTTTTTAAACAGACGTGTTTGGACAGAAAGCACGGCCGATAACAAAATGCGCAAATGCAATACGTGTGACGTCATGTTAAGCCAGCGTGAAACGCACGCTAACACTCCTCCCACTCAATTAACATTCGGCTAACGCCCAGTGTACGCCCCCACTGTATGACACAGTGCAGTTACCGTTACTATAACAAAACAAGACAGCCAATAGGCTTTGAGGCGCGCACGTCGCTTGGGGGCGGGACTTACATCCGTAATCCTTTTTAAGGACGCCTTGGCCCATGACAAGGGTCCCACGTCATACGTGGTGGACCCGGTTTTTTATTTTGTAGATGTTGCATGATAACAAAACAGGTATGTGTTAGAGTTATGGTAAAATGTTGCTAATATGTTTAAAGGGATAGGAAAGTACGTATATTTATTCCGTCAGCAATGTGTACTACTCTTTCAGGTTCTACTATATTGTATTAGGAAACAATTTGTTTGTGATCGCTACATGTTATGCAGTCTGCAATGTTACGCTGTATCGACGCATTGAAAGTGAAAATGGTGGTTACAAAAAAAAAAAAATTTAAACGCAGAGTCAACGCATAACGATTGTTATATTTACCATTCTTCTAGAATTAACTCTTCGTCTGCCTGCAACTGTTCGCTCCAGAAATGCAAGGCATTTTCATCCACGCTTGACCCAAACGCTGAATCCAGTATGACACACATCTCCTCCATGAAGCGCTCATAGGAATCGCCACTGCTTTCTTCAAACAATTGGTCCGGAGGTAGGTTCATTTCTTCGGGTACCCATTCCAATGCATTTTCAGCTGAAAGGCTTGGTACATAATCATAGTAGTTATGTTCTTGTACAATGTGGGTTTCAGGAATGGAGGGTGCAGATATTGCAGCAGGTATCGATTCACACGGAACAGTAGTAGCGGATCCATTGCTATTGGCATTAGGAATAAATATGCCATTAAGCACAATATGTGTGCCCTCTTTCACGGTGAAATATTTATCCTTGGCAATCTTCCAGAAACCATACCTGTGTTCTAGCTTATCCTGCACACGTTCAAAACAGTCATTAGTTGATAAAGTGAATCTTACTGAGGAATTAAAATTGCGCGCATGCCCACGTTCTTGGTAATAAGGATATTTGGCTATAATCAAATCATAGATTTGACGTGTGTTTGCTTTGTGTCCGCAAGTATACAAAATCGCTTCTGCTATCATGAATTTATACCCTCTGTGCGGATTCATAGTCGTTACGAATTCATCAGCCATTGCAGATTAACACAAAAAATGTGTGCAGGTCTCTGTTCTTTGCTCATAAGAATGAAAGTGGTCAATGCATAACAATTTGCTGTGTTTCCTTTTCAAGGTCATAAAAAGTATCAACTGTTACTCCTTTTTTGAAGCTCCAATTGGATATGTTGAATTAATTGGTTGAACGTTTGTGGTTTCTGATAGCCGTTTGTCTGACAAACATGTATCATTTTTTTATCTCGATTCTCACAACATTCCGAGACTTTTAATTAAGTAACATTTAGGTTTCTTGAAAAATAAAATAGAGCACTGTGTGAAAATAGTGCTTACACAGCCATATAATGAAATACACAGACACCTGCAAAAGGAAATGTTTTGTTTCCGCATAAATTTCTGTGTGTATTTGAAAGTCTGGTTAACTCCCTGTCTGCATCAGTTGAAGTACGTCTGTATATATATCTATAAATATATCTCTCTCATAAATATATATATGTATATATTGTAGTATATATATATATATATATATATATATATATATATATATATATATATATATATATATATATATATAATGCAGGAGTACACACAACATATTGATGGCAGTAAGTAGGCCTTGTATGAAACCTATTAAAATGGTGTTAAACATGAGTGAATTAAGTAATAAACATTTGTTTTAGGCCAATACTGTTATAGGCTCACAGTTAGTATAGTTCTCAAACATTAGGCCTGTATTCTTAAAATAGTGTGTTTTCACAAGGAAGCATGAAGTGTATGTTTTTTGTAAATACATATATACCAGTTTAGATAGTACTATATATACATACACACACACACACACACACACACACACACACACGCACGCACACACACACACACACACACACACACACACACACACACACACACACACACACACACACACACACACACACACACACACACACACACACAGTGTGTGTCTGTGTGTGTGTGTGTGTGCATATATCCATACATACTACATATATATTAGTATAAATTCAGAGATGTTCTTGAAACAAGAACACATAAATGATTAAAGGACAACATTACAATGGCCAGCAAAGGTAAGTAATATTTAACACAAAATCCTGCTGTACACGTACAAGAAAGATGTTTGCAGTTAAATAGGTGTTTTTTTAATTGCATGTGAATAATATGCACATGCAATGATTACATCAAGTAACACACCCAAATGCAATGTTTTGCTGCAAAGTCAATGGCAGCTTCTCTAAACTTAGCAACTGGCTCCTGGTGGACCATTACTGAATACACGATTCATACATCAATATTAATAACACTATTCATTAATTAGGACTGTTAAAATTTCCAAAACTTCACGTGTACAAGAACATACTTGAAAGTTTGGAAACAACACAGTCTTCAGCATACATACAATATTAATTAGATAATCTGAAGTCAACAAAACAAGGCCAAAGACATATTTTGTGAATTATAACATTTATTTTTTTTGTTCCTTTTGAGAGCGAGTAACAGGCCTGCTTGTTGTCTCTTGGATTTTCCTTTTTCGTTTTGCAACAACTTTAGCCACAACAGAGCCACTTTGAGTGGCCTCTGGCACTTCACGGGCAGGGCTTGTGGCCAGTGACTCACCTACAGGGCTTTTGGGCAGTGACTCACCTACAGGGCTTTTGGGCAGTGACTGCTCACCTACAGGGCTTTTGGGCAGTGACTGTTCACCGACAGAGCTTTTGGGCAGTGACTGTTCACCGACAGGGCTTTTGGGCAGTGACTGTTCACCTACAGGGCTTTTGGGCAGTGACTCGCCTACAGGGCTTTTGGCCAGTGACTGTTCACGGACAGGGCTTGTGCCCACTGACACATGTGAGCAAGTTGGTAGACACTGCACAAGTGATGGTTGGTCTGTTTCATGTGTGTCTTTTTTTGTTTGTGTCCAAAAACTGGTCAGTAGTAACTGCTTGTGCTGTTTTGCTTTTGTCGCCTCCTTTGTAGGTGTCAGCTGCTGATTTTGTACAGATGGCAGCGGTAGGATGTCGTCAGGAACGTGCAGAGCAATGTCTGCTACTTGACCGGTAACATTCGGACCTGGGGAATGAAGATCAGATGCATGTGGTGAAAACTGACCAGCATGTAAAGATCCTGCCTGTGAGGTGTTGAAGTTGAATTGTGGTACATTAGTCATTCTCAAGTAATTTGCTTGGGTTTGCTGAACAACTAATGCTTCGAATGAGGTGTTGATTTTTTGCAACTGTTTAGGCACTTCAATGAAGACTCTGTGGAGATGTGCCAATTGTGATACTGTTTCTTCCTGCAGTGCAATTATCCTTTCCAGCACTGTCATCAGGTCAGAATGGCGACGATTTTCTGCTTCCACAATTTTTCCCTCAGAAGCTACAATTGCATCGTATGTGGTAGTTGCTGGATGATTTGGCGGTAAAACAGTTTCAATTGGAACCTCTTCATGCTCACTTGCTTGTATTTCTGTGTCTATGGCGGCATCATCATCATCATCATCATCATCCTCATCATCATGTTCTAAAAAAAACTCATCATGTTCTTCATAAAAACTATTTTAAGTTTGAAAAGGAGCATTTTTTGCAAATTAAGGGAACTGCGATGGGCAGCAACATGGCGCCCGCATATGCCAACCTATTTATGGTAGATTTTGAGGAGAAGTACATATATGCATCAATATACTATAAATACATAATTGGGTATTATAGATATATTGACGATCTGTTCTTTGTGTGGACAGGGTCTGAGGACCAGTTATTGTCATTTTTTGATTATTTACACAATCTCCCTTCTCCTGTACAGCTTACTAATGTCTGGAGCTCTAAGCAATTATCCTTTCTAGATGTCCTGATTTCCCAAGAAAATGGTGAGTTCCACACAGACCTTTACAGGAAAGATACTGACAGAAATGCCCTGTTACGTGCTGACAGTCACCATCCCCCATCCCTCATCAATGCCCTACCTTTCTCACAAAAAGTGAGGGTTTCTAGGATCACTAGTCGACAGGACAAACTAGCACCGGCCATGGATGACCTTCGTGAAAGGTTCACTAAAAGGGGATATACCCCGGCAGTGCTTGATGCAGCCCTTAACAGAGAGGTGATTCCTAATAGGGCGACTAAGGATGAGAAACGCATTGTATTTTCCACCACATACAATAGGGCCAGTAATTTTGTCAGATTTACTATCCGGAAACATTGGCACCTGCTGCAGAATGATGAGGTGTTAGCAGCTAGTTGTCAGACACCCCCCTTGATCGCTTATAGGAGAGGGAGAAACTTATCAGACAACTTGATACATGTTGACAACAAGGACCACTACCATACGCCCCACTTCCTAGAAGGCGGTAAACAGGGTAACTTCCGGTGTATGAATTGTTCAGTGTGTAACAGTCTTACTACCGGGGACGTATTTTGTCATCCACATAGTGGTAAAAAAATCACTATTCATAATCGTATAACATGTAGATCTACATTTGTGGTGTATATTATCAGGTGCCCGTGTGGTCTTGTCTATGTAGGCAAGACTACACGCATGCTTAAAGTGAGATACATTGAACACAAAAGTGTGATACGTAAGGGTACGGACCCTACTGTACTGGTACAGCACTGTGTTGAACACAGACACAATGTGTCATACCTCAGAGTGATGGGGATAGAACACAAAGCACCAAGACAAGGATACCCTGATAGAGAAACCTTCTTTCTGAGGCGTGAGGCTTATTGGATCCACACATTGCAGACAAGTAATGGCAGGGGTCTTAATGAACAACAAAATTTCAAATGCTTTCTTGACAGGAGGTAGCAGAAGGACTCTGTAAGGCTCTGTGCGTCTCGCCGTGGACCCCTGCGACCCATTATGTACATTATGCTCCTCTAAGGATTGCTGTATATGCATTTATCTATATGTATCATGTATCCTTTCAGGTTCTAATCCTATATGTAATGCTGCTAGCATAAATACAGCCTCCACCATTTTTTATACACTGCATTAGATGACACTGTGGTTATACTATTAGTTTGTACACTTTATTTGATTATTTTATTTAATAAAACTGTAGTCACATTACACTTGATTGTTTATGTAAGGGCTCTCACCCCATCACGATCATTCAGTCCTCCTTGGGCATCAGGCTGTCTTTCTTCCACTCCAGGGCAGGTCTGATGCCTGAGGCCCGCCCCCCTCCTCCCCCGTGAGGGCGTGATGACGTCACCAGGGGAGCCTCTGCTGCCAGTGAGGGGGCGGCTCTCTGAGTTTCCAGCTTCCTGCAGGACAGCCATATTAGCCTGTAACAGGCATTGGGGAGGCTGTCTCCTCCTCCCCTGGTGGTGCATGACGTCATCACGCTGCGTCGCGCTGGCGCCCTGACGTCACGATGGGGGCGTTGACATCCAGGAGCAAGGCAGCAGTGATCGTGGGGGGGTGAGTACCCATTTGTGTATATATTGTGGTATGTTTAACATGTTCTGTAGCCCTCTCCTTGATAAAGGCAATCTATTTGCCGAAACGTTGGACCTTTGGTGGCACAATAAACTGCACCTTTAGAAAGACCGTGTGCCTGCTTCCATTCCTTTGCTCAAGTACCTCTGGGATGTCTGGACCTCCCTGGATACAGCGCACCGGCAGATAAGTACCCCCCTCCAGTACCTACCAGCGGTGTGCATGTGCTTCTACATATGACTAAAAATAAATGTACACATTATTAAATGGCATGTTAATCTCTGCTGTGTTACTATGTAATTCTACTGTGTCATAAGTAACACCTAACATGTTTCCATACGTTTTATAACCTCACATTAAAAACTACCTTGACTTACGAATAATGTTTGGACTCAGTATGAAATATGAATGAATGAAAACTTGCTCTAAACTCAGAACTCCTACATGATAGTTCACATCACTAACACAATACATGTTGCCTTACACTTCATTTTCACTGACACTAAGTAATCCTATTTAAAGAAGATGTGCAAAACAAATAATGAACATGACAACATAACATATAGAAGTGCACATATTATATGGCCACCAACTGATACACTCACCTTCTAGGTGTGTTGAGCTGCATGACCCAGGTGAAGACACTTGTTCCATCTCAGGTGACACATGTCCTCCAGGGACAACTATATATAACAATAACATTAGTTTTACATTTACATGTGTAAATATTGAACAAACACTTATTGTATGTTCTGTATTTATGAGTACCTAACAGCATCAGTTCCTTAACCGAAAATGTGTGTGAAAGTGAACATAAATAGTTGTAATAACAATGTACATGCCTGTGTACTTAGAACTTTTGAGTTCCCTAACATACAACATACTATGTTTCTGCAGTAATGCGTGAGGATAAATAGATTAAATTAGTACATAAAAATCATATGTTGTGTAGTCATATCAGTATCATAATGTACATAACTATCATGAGATGACCATTCACAATGGTTATCATGAAGGTGGTCATATTGCAAAAAGTTTTGTTTTTGGTACAGGATATGTGTGGTACATTAATAGAAGATGTGGCACACCTGAATGTGGCTGTCACTCAACAAGACAACACATGCAGTGTGTGATAATGTGTCGTTGATAGTAGTTCAACTATAGATATGAGTGAACTAATGTGTGACGTACGGTTTGATAACTAATGAGTTGTTGGGGCATTTAGTAGCTAGAGTTAAGCTTTCAAATGAGTGTGATTAACTTCAGTTGTGCTAGTCAGGTTGTAAGAACGGTATTCCCTTCCCCAAAAAGCCTAATCAGCCACACCTTTCAATTACTTCAAACAGGTGAAAATGGTGTGAACTAAATTGACCCTAAAATGAGCCTGTAATTTGTGTGTGTGCTGAACCCCACCCCCTCTGTTGAAGTGTATGCTGTGATGAGATATTAATTGCAGCTGCTTTAACACAATGGTAGAGGAGCTAAATAGTCGTCTGCAGTGTTTAAGTTATGAACACAATGACATAACATATGCTACGTGTGCCTCATTATGCTGTCTGTATATGACATAAAGCAAAAATGGACCTTTTCATAAACAACTATAGATGTGTTAGTGCAAGTGATGTTTGTAGGCCGTTGCATGCAATATATTTGATGCATGTTTAAAATAGGCAGTAATGTCGTGTTTGAAGGAGTAAAATAAATAAAATACACAATAATATTATACATATTTATGTTCTGTACCTGTAGCTACTAATAATTTCTCATTATCATGTGTTACACATGTGTGCTACCCTGTTGTTCCCCATCTTCGCCCACCATAAATTGCTTCCAATGCAGCAAAGCATTGTGGGAATTCACATGCAAATGAGCACGCAATGCAACGTGGTATATTAGTTACTGCTTTTAGTAGGACTACAACAGATATGTCTAATTTGACACACACACACATATATATATATATATATATATATATATATATATATATATATATATATATATATATATATATATATATATATATATGAGAGACAGAGAGAAACAGACATATACATATATAGATGTAGGTATGTTTATATTGGGAAGACACTATAAAAAGCTGCGTAAATATGCAAAATAACTGTAAACAACGACACGCCTAGTACAGTAATATTTCTCACCTGGTGGAAATTGTGAGGGATAAATTCCAATATCACGGTCACCAGCCAATCCCTCCACGACGACGGGAAGTAATTTTCCCCGAAGCAGCTCCTCCAATGGAGTTAATATCAGACGTTGTGGTGTGGGCCCACCTCCAGTGCCAGTAGCATGTACGCGTTGGTCTTGTATTTTCCTTTTTAATTTTGACCTAATATCGTCAAATCTCTTGTGACAATTCCGCTTGTCCCTGACATGATTCCCACACGCATTGACACCAATGACTATTGTGTCCCACATTTCTTTTCTGCTTGATGCACTTGTCCGCCCTTGAAAAACATATAAAATATATGAGGTTAATTAATAATAATACAAGCACCAGTTTCCTACACTGCTAGCTGTTCCAAGAGATAGCAAACATGCTGTTTTAGGTGTAATATGTGAAGCACATGAGCATTCACTACTAAACCTATACATGTAAGCAAGCTTGCATTCATATTGTATGCAGTTATGGCAAATTGACCGCCTGTGTTTAGTTGTCCTTGTAACGCATGATAAAAAGCTGTGTTTCCACACTAATTAACATAGAAAGATATTCTGAACCCATATTTGCATATGAACAAAACTCAGATGACCTAGGATCACATGTATTTGAATAATAAATGTAAAGGTACACTTACCTAGTAAATGTCCATAGATACTGTCATAGTGCTCCAGATTCCCAGTGACAAGAGCTATATTTTCCTGGTTATTGAAGCGAGGATTACGTGGCTTCTCCACACGTTTCTTCCGAGCAGGTTTAGGGTCAGAGCTTGGCTGGTGCTGACTGGACTCTCCTTCTTCCAATGGAAGAGCCTCCAAAAGCTGGCCACCAGCAAGCACGCCACCACCAGACACCCCATCAGCAACTGCGCCACCAGCAGCACTCCCAGCACCAGCACTCCCACTCCTAGCACCAGCACTCCCACTCCTAGCACCAGCACTCCCACTCCTAGCACCAGCACTCCCACTCCCAGCAACAGCACTCCCACTCCCAGCAACAGCACTCCCACTCCCAGCAACAGCACTCCCACTCCCAGCAACAGCACTCCCACTCCCAGCAACAGCACTCCCACTCCCACAGCAACAGCACTCACACTCCCAGCAACACCACTCACAGCACCAGCACTCCCACTCCCAGCAACACCACTCGCACTCCCAGCAACATCACTCCCCTGAACAGTACGTTCACTCCGACGCATACTCGCACGAGTAGCACTCCCACTCCCACCAGCATCAGTCTTCCCACGCTTTGCGGGCATACTTACAGCACTCACAAAAAACAGACAACAAATGTACAGCCAATCACACGAAACACTTCCACATATAAAACAAGACAAAGATGTAAACAAAACAACAAAGGACAAAGCTTTCCCAATACACAACAAGTCTCTCAGTCAATATGCAAATCTTAAATCACCAAGCTATGTGCGTCTCTCTCTCTCTCACTCCCAACAACACAGAGAATGATTAGCAGTACACGTTGCCTTTAAATATGGCGCGCTATCCAATACATGCTTGGTTCGCCTGATTCAGCAAGATTTGTGATTGGGCAACCTAACAGCACCCCGCCACGCACGCCGATACACCTGTGTGTGATCGGCTAATCATCGTGAGAGTGGGCGGATTTGTTTTCGCATTGATTTGGAATGTATTCGGCACTTACTGCATACGGAGAGGAAAAATCGCCAATAACATGACTAATCGGTAAGCTTGCCGATTTCACATATTCGTCGCTTACTGCATGAGGCCCTATGACTCTCTGTATGGGCATTTACTAGGTAAGTCTATCTTTGCATTGATTGTTCAAAGACATGTTATCCTAGGTCATGTGAGATGTCTTAATATCAAGCTCTTATTCTCTAATATCTATCAATTAAAGTTAATTGTTACACACATAATCCTTCATGCTTTATAATGACCATAACAATCAGTCTAAAAAGTTTGCCAACGTTCATACAATATTCATGCAAGCTTCCTTAGATTTGTATGTTTACACGTAAATGCTCATGTGCTACACATATTCAACCTAAACCAGCATGTTTGGTATCTCTTGGAACAGGTAGCAGTTTAGGAAACTGCTCATTTTTCTAATACTAATTAACGTCATATATTTTGTATGTATTTCAAGGGCGGACAAGTTCAGCATCCAAAAAAGAAATGTGGGAGCAAATAACATTGGCTGTGTCTGCGTGTGGGAATCATGTCAGGGACCGGGCGAATTGTCGGAAGAGATTCGATGATATCAGGGCAAACTTAAAGAAAAAAATACAAGCACAACGGATGCATGCTTCTACCACTGGAGGTGGGCCGACAGCACTAGCTCTATCTAATCTTAACTCCATTGGAGGAGCATATGCAGGAAAAATTTCTTCCTGTCGTCGTGGAGGGCTTGGAAGGGGACAGAGATATTGGAATTTATTCGGCTCAATTTCCAGCAGGTGACAAATGTTACTGTATTACGTGTGTCGTATATTACAGTTCTTATCTATATTTCCGCACAAACTTATAGTTTTTCATAATATAAGCCTACCTACATATATATCTGTATATATGTCTTTCTCTCTATATCTATCTATCTATCTATTTATATATATATATATATATAGTTGTCCGCCAAAATCCCCCCAAAAAAATATATATATATATTTATTATCTCTGTGTATTTGGAAACATGTATTGGCTGAGCTATCGTGGATGACATCATTATGAGTAAACATACACAACTTGACCAGCATGAAGGGATTATGTGTAATGATCTTCCAAATGACACACACTGCAACCTTCTACCTTACAAAGCATTCAACATCTTTGCCGTATAGTTCAAAGCTGAATGTATGTGTCAATCTTTGTACAAACAATGGGTTCACATGCATAACAACAAAGCACACCCGCACTCATTCTTTGTCACAGTAATGTATAACTTTGTTATACTGTGTCTGTGCACACAAATGCATAATTCACTATTTCATGTATGTGTCGATACATATATACATATAATATATATGTATATATTAGTGATAATCTATGTTACACCTATAAACAGGCCATTACTGCCTAATCAAGTCTTGCATGGAATATTGTGCATTCAAAGGCGAACATAAGTAATTTGCACAAACACATTTCGTTATGTGTTATTAAAGCTCTTGTTTGCTTCATGTAGTATAATGTGAGCATAAACAGGAACATGTACCATATGGTATTTAATTGTGTTCATATGTACTGTAGGTAACTTCATATTTTTTTTTCGCTCATGTACCGGTGTGTGAAACCAGCTGCAATTAATATGTAATCACAGCATAGAGGTGAACAGAGGGGGTGGGGGTCGGGCACAGAGCCAGATCACAGGGTCAGGGTAGGGTCAAGTCTTGTGGGACGGCTTACAGGTGGTAGAACCAAATATAAGGTCAGGGTGGTGTCACGTCTTGGTGAATGGACTACAGCTGTTACAAGCTGACAAGGTGAACAGAAGTTCATCACATTCATTTGAAATGGTAATTATCTGAAGATTTTCAGCCACCAGGCCACTATATATGAAAACGTACGTTAGTCATTCGTTCAGTCATATCTTATTTTAACCTTATAGATACGCCACCTTATCACACCAGTACAATCTGTGAGCGACACACTGCATGTGTTGATGAGTGTCAGCCACATTGAGCGCTACACCTGCTTCTCTTAAATGTTCACACAGATCACTAAAAACATTCATTCACATTTCCACAATTAGGTACTGAATTATAAGCAGAGCCAACTTTGCTTTCATGGTAGTGATGTACATTATAATTGTTAGATTACTACACAACATATGCAGTGTATGTACAACAGAACACTTAATTTTACAACGTATTCATGCATGAACATTGTATGTTGTATGGTGTTTAAAATAAATGTGCCGATTAGGTTCACATGAACATTTGTTAAGATGGATAATATTCAGATTGGCCGAACCATATCATTGTCATTTCGTTATGTGATGCTGATATTTTGCCATAACTACTCCCACTACAGATACTTCATGTTAATTATGTACACATGACAATTAAATTCTGATGTTATTCTTCTATATAGTTGCTCCTGCAGCTCCTGGGTCACCTGACACTGAACATGTCTCATCACCTGGCTCATCAAGGTCATCATCAATAATGGAAGGTGAGTGTATGAGGTGCAGCACATATAATGTGTACATTTGAAGAATTTCATTTGCCATGCAAAATAAATGCCTTTCACATGTAATGAACTTCACATCAGTTATTGTCACAGAATATGTAGTGTTTCCTGACAACATGTATTGTGTGTGTTTTAAACTATCAGCTAGGAGTTGTTAGGTTACAACAACCTTTAATTCATTCTTCTTTCACACTGAATCGAAACATCATTGTTACTTCAAGCATCATCTTTTAATTGGACACAAATTATAAATTATGGAAACATGTTATGTGTTACACTATGAGAACAACTATCATTATAGTGAAAACAAAGTGAAAGTTCCATGGCAGTTCAGAATGTCTTTCATTATTTGTAGAACCAGATGATGCCGCTCAAGGACAAATTCACTCGTGACCATGAAGATGTTGACACTCCTGGATTAACCCAGCATTCAAGTCCTCCTGCTCGTGACACCTACTCAGCTATTGCAGCTTCTGAAGAACGAATCTTGGGTGAAGAAAATCGTCGCCATTCAGAAATGATGTCAGTGCTGAAAGGAGGCTGTCACTGCATGAAAGGATGCATGAAAGGTCAATATCAGAACTGTCACAAATTCAAAAAGTCATCATCCAAGTTCCTAAAGAAATCCAAAATGTAAACAGGACATTACAAGCACTAGTTCTCAATGTAAGCCAATCAAATCAGTTGCGGAGTACAGCAAGAGAACAACAATTCCACTTTACCCCATCAGAGGATGGATCTTTACATGCTGCTCCTTTTTCACCTGAGTAATCAGTTCCTCATTCCCCAGTTCTGGATGATACCGGTACAGTAGGTGCAAGTTCTGTGCAGGACCCTGTCAACATCCAACCGCTTACATCTGTTCAAAATATGGAACCGACACCTACAAATGAGACACGCAAAAGAAAGTTAGGGCAACAATTACTAATAACCAGCTTTTGGAAAAAAATTAAAACAGCAAAACAAGAAAGTACTCCACTATCACTCTTGCAATATTTATCAAGTGTTTCACAACTGCCACAGCCCACATACAGTGCCCCTGAAGTGCAACAGCCCACACCCAGTGCCCCTGAAGTGCAACAGCCCACACTTAGTGCCCCTGAAGTGCAACAGCCCACACCCAGTGCCCCTGAAGTGCAACAGCCAACACCCAGTGCCACAGAACTGCCACAGGCCAGTACAAGTCGTACAGTTAAGGCCAGAGTACTTGGCAGAGGGAAAAGGCAAACACCATAGCCAACAAGAAGGCCTGTGACTCGCTCTCAAAAAGATAAATAAAAATAAATAATCACATTCACTAAATGTGTTGGTGTCCTGGTGTTGTTTAATGCAGACTATTTCATGTATAGTGTATGTATGATCATGTACAGATGCTTGATAACATTCAAGTATGTCCTTGTACCCATGAATGTTTAGAAATGCTCACTGACTGAATGAAGGCATATTTGATAACATATGAGTATGTATTAATCATCAGTTGATTAATGGTACAACATTATTACACACTTGGCATGTTAATGGAAGATGTCATTCACTTAGCTCTTGTTCAAGATGAGATGTATGTGGGTTATTTTGGTAATGTAGATAGTCATTTCATGCTAATATTATTGTCATACAACTTTAAGTAAGTACCCATAGAACAGCATACATTTTTATGTTATATTTTCTGGTGTCTTAACTCTGTAAGAAATTACTTACCTTAATCTTCTTTCATAGTTCATAATGTTGGCATGTGATCATGTATGATTTTTAGTTACAATAACAGATCTGTCAGTGTGTATGAATATATCTGTAGTCTCACTGTATCTCTATCTACTGTATATATGTATACACACACACACACACACACACACACACACACACACACACACACACACACACACACACACACACACACACACACACACACACACACACACACACACACACACACACACACACACACACACTGTGTGCTCATTTGCATGTCATTTCCCAGAATCCCTTGCTGCAGTGGAAGTGCTGTATGCTGGGTGATAATGGGGAAAGGCGGGGTTGCAGACCTGCCTAAGACATGCAGATGAGCATACAGTTGTATTTGCATATTTGCTTTCCTGTGGAGGGTTTATGTCACTTTTTTTACGCACCATAACTTAACTCAGTATTATGGTATAGCCTATCCCATAGCCTCTTATGCATATCCAGTTAAAATCAACCCCACACTGATGAGACCCATCAAGGTCAAAACAGCTGTCTGTGGGTGGTTTTCTGGGTATGCACCTTAACCCTGGCTGTGCTCAAAGCTGTGACCATGCAGCAAGCTTAAGCCTATAGGGAACCATGTTAAAAATGGTTATTGAGGCAAAAAGTGACAATGTGTGCTCATTTGCATGTCATTTCCCAGAATCCCTTGCTGCAGTGGAAGTGCTGTATGCTGGCTGATAATGGGGAAAGGCGGGGTTGCAGACCTGCCTAAGACATGCAGATGAGCATACAGTTGTATTTGCATATATATATATACAGTGGTTGACAAATCACCAAAAAATCTACTCGCCACACAAAAAAATCTACTCGCCACCTAGTACCAAACGTGTGCTGCTAGGGCCAATATTTACTCGCCCGGGGGTTAAATCCACTCGCCCGGGGCGAGCAAATGTATAGGTTTGTCGAACACTGTATATATATATATATATATATATATATATATATATATATATATATATATATATATCTGCCACTGTTGTCAGCAAACAGGCCTTGTGTTAATGAGATCTAAATGTTAGGCCACTTGCTAAAATTATGGTATCAGTATGATTGAGCCCCTAATTCACTCAGCTGTATTAAACTTTGAATATGATTACAACAAGGCCTACTTACACACATCAATGACTTTAGTTTTGCACTCTATATATAATATATATGTTGTGACATAGTCAAAGATGTTAGGCAGCTTTCTGCCACGTTTTAGGTCAGAAAGTGCAGGAATAGTTAAAAATGATCCATTCCACAGCTTCACATTAACTCAGGCTGCTGGATGGAAAATCCAGCCCACAGATTACAATGTGTCTAGTTCTCCCTCACCTGCTCTCCTAATCACTAGCACAGGTACTGTATTTAGAGCAGAGAGGTTTGCATTTCAGTCTCTCTCCTTAGAGCCTGGGGGCGGGGGGGTGTCGCTGCTCCCCTGCATCCAGTTTCGGGGTGGACGGCCCCTCCAAGTATCACAGTACCAGAGGATTTGCCTGGACACTTGGGACCGAGTTCCCACCACGAACAGATAAGACAAACAAATATATATTGCTGTTTCTAAAAGGACTATGCTATAAAGCGACCCTAAATGAGAGGGCATTGTTTTAAGCTGGGGAACCAGGTTAGTTGGCCCAGCAGCAGTTAGAGGCTAGGATTTTGTTTATATGATTTGGTTTCTTTTACTTGAAATAACAGTGTGGGAAATACTATGACACTGATATAAGTGAACCGCTGAATGAAAATGTCTGAGTGCCTCTAACCTACCCATGTTAAAGCTGCATGTGACAGAGTGAAATCAACTCCTATCAGTTACGCCTGGGAGACATATGTCTGAGTGCTTCATCCAGCACTCATAAGGGTTAACTCAGGTGGAAGTTAGGAAATCAGAACTCTTTAGCTGACACCTGAGAGCCAGCAAGGTAGATAAAGGATCATGTGACTGGCAGTAGCTGCCAGAGAGAGAGAGAGAGAGAGAGAGAGAGAGAGAGAGAGAGAAGCACACTGCTGCGTGAGCCCTTAGCCAGAGGGATTTCACCAAAGACTACTTCAACTAAAGTAAGGATTATTCATTTGTTTACTGACTGCTTAAAGTACCCTTATGGTTGGTTCTTGTTTAGCCAGCCAGCCAGCCTGCTAGATAGGTCTGCTGTGTTATTAGTCAGTTTTTCTCCCAAAGTGGAGCAGGATTTATTTTGTTAAAGGGACAGTGTACCCGCATGTTATGTTACTGTGGAGAAATAAAGCCACTGAACGTTTTTATTTATCCTGAAACTATACGTGTGGACTGTTCCCTGACCTCGGCTACAGGCCGTCCTGCCACAGGTGGTGTCAGAAGTGGGATGTCGGACGGCCCCTGTATCTGAAGGGCCACACAAAAAAAAAAAATGGAGAAATTTTTTTCTCAGTTCCTTGAGCAACAGCTCCAGCTAGCAGAGAAGCAAGCAGAGCGACAAGCCCAGCAAGATGAGCGACAAGCCCAGCAAGCTGAGCGACAAGCCCAGCAAGATGAGCAACAGGCCCGGCGAGAGAAAAAGCTACTCCAACTGCTGGTCGAAGGCCCAACCCCAGGCAGACCAGGGATTCCAAATAACCCACCGGTGATGCTGCCTAAAATTAAGCCAAACGAAGACCCAGAGGCATTTCTCCTCACTTTTGAAAGGGTAGCCACAGCCCACGGCTGGACAGTTGATCGCTGGGTAACGACTCTGGCTCCACTCCTCATAGGGGAAGCTCAGGCAGTCTACCAGGCTCTTCCAGCAGATGAAGCCATGGACTATCAGAAACTAAAGGCTGCTATTCTGGATCGCCTAGGCCTCACGCCAGAGACCTACCGACAGTGGTTCCGGACAGTCTAATATACAAACCGAGACAGACCCCGGGTCGTAGCCAACCGATTAGTAGACTTATGTGCCAGGTGGATACAACTGGAAAAACATGACAAGGCAGAGATCCTTGAACAGTTTGTGCTCAAGCAGTTCATACAGATACTGCTCCCCTCCTCCCGCTCCTGGGTAAAAAGACACGCTGCATTTTCCCTGGATTCAGTGGTTCGCTTGGTGGAAAACTTCCTGGGCGACGACACCCAACAGGATAGCTGGGAATGGCCGGTGCAAACACCAGTTGCTTCCGGTGATACTAGAGGCAGGAGAGCAGACAATCGAGGGGTCTACAACCCGCCAGCTCGGGAAATCCAGTCAACCCGATCGGAAGACCCTTTCCCATCTCGAAGGGTTCCTGGTACAAACTCCCGAAGAGACGCCCATCCTGGGTCCGAGGCCACTGGATCACTCAAGGGAAGCCGCCACCCACAGTATTCCCCGAGAACCTGGACTCCTGTCACCCACCCGGTGGAGAGGATAACCCCACCAACCAGAAGGGAGGACCCCATCCAACAGCGGAGAGGTCCAAACACCGAGCCCCGTCGAGAGCTTCCGCGGACGACCGAGTTTGCGGACTCAGGAGATGAGGAAATGGACTGTTCATATGGCAGAACCACTGCCACAGCTTGTCTCCGAGGGGACCACAATCCGTGGTTAGTCCCAGCATCTCTGGAGGGGACAAAGGTAAACGCCATGCTGGACTCGGGCTCTGGAAAAACCCTGATCCTAGAGGGCCTAATTCCAAGCAATAGACTATCTTATGACTCTCCTTGGAATATCGAGTGTATCCATGGGGATACAAAGAGATACCCGACGGCGAACGTTACACTGCGTATCCAGGATCAAGAGGCTAGCCTACTAGTGGGAGTTGCTCCCTTGCTACCTGCTGCTGTTCTACTTGGCCAAGACTGGCCCTACATCGAAACATTGTTGGCCCCTACTCCTACGGAGCCTACTTCTCTGGTACCGGAGAAGCCCGGAGACTTGTTCCCTTTTTCCCCAGAGATTTCCCCCATAGACACCATGTCCCAAAGACACGTAAACAGAGACGTGCAGAAAAGAGGACTGGTTAAGAAAGGCTGGGACTTTTGGTAACATTAGTCAGCCCAAAGGATTGCAGGTCATGGCCGGGGATGACCAGGGTGGGGAACAGATAGATACGGGAGTGTTGCCAGACCTGGATCTTCCTGACTTCCGTCAGAGGCAGAGGGAGGACCCAGCTCTGGCTAGACAATATGAGAAGGTGGTACAGGTCAACAACAAGATAATAGATGAACAAGGTGTAAAAGTGTTTCCACATTTTGAACTGTTGAATGACATACTATATCGTGTGAATAAGGTTACACAAACAGGGGAGGTCATTCGACAGATGCTAGTCCCTAAAGGGTTGATTAAAACAGTGTTTACCCTAGCTCATACTATCCCATGGGGTGGTCATTTGGGCAGAGATAAAACCACGGACCGCATCTCGTCCCGGTTTTACTGGCCAGGCATACATGGTGACATCATGAAACTATGTGAGACATGTCCTGAATGCCAGTTAACTAGCCAAAAAGGACAGAAGCTGGCTCCTTTGGTTCCTCTGCCCTTGGTAGCCGTCCCATTCGAGAGAATTGGGGTAGATCTGGTCGGACCTTTAGAACCCTCTGCGAAGGGACATAAATTTATACTCGTTGTTGTTGATTATGCCACAAGGTATCCTGAGGCCTTCCCTCTGAGATCAGCCACTGCTAAACAGGTTGCTCACAGGCTGTTAGAACTGTTTTCTAGGGTAGGACTTCCCCAAGTAATGTTAACTGACCAGGGAACAAATTTCATGGCAAAGTTAATGCAGGATGTCCTGAAGTTATTGAAGGTAAAATCCATCCGGACCTCGGTCTACCATCCTCAGACTGATGGATTGGTAGAGAGGTTTAACCGTACTTTAAAAACTATGCTTAGGAAGTTTGTGGACACTGAAAAGTGAGCTTGGGAGGAACTTCTCCCTTTCCTGTTGTTTGCGGTAGGAGAAGTTCCCCAATCATCCACAGGCTTCTCCCCGTTTGAGCTCCTATATGGACGCCAACCTCGGGGTATTCTCGACCTACTGAAGGAATCCTGGGAGGAGGAGCCCTCCCCCTCCAAGAATACCCTTCAGTATGTCATAGACCTTAGAAACCGCCTAGACATGATAGGTCGGTTTGCGAAGGAAAACCTCAAATCTGCCCAAGAATGTCAAGAGAGGCAGTACAACCAAAATGCTCGCTTGAGGGTCTTCCAACCTGGGGACCAAGTGATGCTACTACTACCGACATCAGAGAGTAAACTCCTTGCGAAGTGGCAGGGTCCTTTCCAAGTTCTCCGCCGCACCGGGGAGGTGAACTATGAGATCTCTCAACCAGGGTCCAGGAAGGGTAAACAAATCTACCACGTGAACCTCCTGAAACCCTGGAAAATGATGAGATCGCTGTTCATTCACCCTCGGGAAGGAGAGACGGATTTGGGTCCAAAGCTTCCAAAGGGTAGTACGTACACTGACTATCAGGTTCCCATGGGAGAGCAGTTAACAACGGAACAAAGGTCAGACCTACTTGATGTATGTGACCAGTTCCCAGATGTTTTTTCTGAGCTGCCAGGGCAGACTGATTTAGTGTCCCATAGGATTGAGACAGAACCTGGCGTAAAAGTACGGTCCCGTCCCTATAGATTGCCAGAGGGCCGAAAAGACCTGGTAGAGAGGGAGATAATAGACATGTTGGAATTGGGTGTGATCGAGGAGTCCCACAGCGAATGGTGTAGCCCTATCGTGTTGGTCCCTAAACCAGATGGGAAGGTGAGGTTTTGCGTGGATCTGCGAAAAGTAAATGCTGTATCCAGATTTGATGCATATCCAATGCCTAGGGTGGATGAATTGCTTGATTCGCTTGGTAAAGCAGAGTATATCTCCACCCTAGATCTCACGAAAGGATATTGGCAGATACCTCTAGCGGAAGAATCCAAATGCAAAACTGCCTTCGCCACCCCTCTCGGTTTATACCAATTCGTCACTATGCCATTTGGGTTACATGGGGCTCCAGACACGTTCCAAAGGTTAATGGACAAGGTACTACGACCCCATAGGGCATATGCCGCGGCCTACTTGGATGACATTGTCATCTATAGCAGACACTGGCAGTCTCATATAAAAAGGTTAAGGGCAGTCCTTAAGAGAAGCAGGGCTCACTGCAAATCCCAAAAAATGTGCCCTGGGTAAATCCACTACAAAGTACTTGGGCTATGCTGTTGGGGGAGGGATAGTAAGGCCACTAGCTAGCAAGGTGGCTGCCATAAAGGAAGTCCCCACCCCACAGACTAAGACACAGGTCTGCTCCCTTTTAGGGTTAGCAGGGTATTACCGTCGGTTTATCTCCAATTTTTCAGAAATATCTGCACCCCTAACAGATCTGACAAAAAAGAGTGCCCCGACCCAAGTTAAATGGTCTTGGGAGTGCCAAGACGCCTTTGACATGCTTAAAAAGTGCCTGTCAGAGGGCCCCGCTCTTCGGAGCCCAGATTTTAAAGAGCCCTTCATCATCCAGACGGATGCCTCAGAGGTAGGACTGGGAGCAGTGCTGTCTCAGCAATTTGATGGTGTTGAACACCCCATACTGTTCATCAGCCGGAAGCTGTTCCCAAGGGAAGTGAGGTATTCCGTTATTGAGAAGGAGTGCTTCGCTGTAAAATTGGCAATTGAAGCCTTGAGACATTATGTCGCCGGAGCACACTTCACCCTGGTCACTGACCATGCGCCCTTGAAATGGTTAAACACCATGAAGGACACAAATCCAAGGTTGACCAGGTGGTATATTGCCCTCCAACCCTTCTCTTTTGATATTCAGCATAGACCTGGAAAGGACCATGGAAATGCTGATTTTTTGTCAAGGGAAGGAGTGGAGGGTCGGGCTTCAGCTGTGTGGGACACTAGCCACACACAAACAGGGGAGGTATGTAACAGAGTGAAGTCAACTCCTCTCAGTTACGCCTGGGAGACATATGTCTGAGTGCTTCATCCAGCACTCATAAGGGTTAACTCAGGTGGAAGTTAGGAAATCAGAACTCTTTAGCTGACACCTGAGAGCCAGCAAGGTAGATAAAGGATCATGTGACTGGCAGTAGCTGCCAGAGAGAGAGAGAGAGAGAGAGAGAGAGAAGCACACTGCTGCGTGAGCCCTTAGCCAGAGGGATTTCACCAAAGACTACTTCAACTAAAGTAAGGATTATTCATTTGTTTACTGACTGCTTAAAGTACCCATATGGTTTGGTTCTTGTTTAGCCAGCCAGCCTGCTAGATAGGTCTGCTGTGTTATTAGTCAGTTTTTCTCCCAAAGTGGAGCAGGATTTATTTTGTTAAAGGGACAGTGTACCCGCATGTTATGTTACTGTGGAGAAATACTGTAAAGCCACTGAACGTTTTTATTTATCCTGAAACTATACGTGTGGACTGTTCCCTGACCTCGGCTACAGGCTGTCCTGCCACACTGCAGTACCTTACTTGGATGAAAATAAAGCAGGCAGAAGCCTGAATTAAGCAACGTAATACTTTGCATGTTCCTGTTTGTTTATAATTAACCCTAGAAGACTGTGTCGGGAAGAACCCAGACAGATGTCAGCGCTACAAAAGAGGGGCGTTTGTCACATATGGTGGAGAATGCGGGTCGACACTAAAAAGTCTGTGGGTTTGCAAATACATGCGGGGGTTTAAAATGGCCGCCCAGCTGAACTAAAGTACAGATGCTATGAGTGAAGTCTGTCCCACTGTGTATATCAGTTGTTCTTCTAGCATACACAGAGAATGTGCGAAGTGTGGATGCAATAGCACCCTGAACCCAAACAGAAAACCAAAATGTTTTGCTGAAGAAATTTTTTTTTGCATCTAGCAAGTACTGTTTGTAAAGCTAATGCCTTTTGTTGAAGTGAGTGAATTTGCAGCTAGCAAGTGCTGTATGTAAGTTGCTGAAGTGAGTGAAATTGCAGCTACAAATTGTCCCTGCCGGGTTTCTAAAATGGCCGACGTGAAATGTTTGTTTTGTAATGCACATAATCATGAAAAACAGTGTCCCTTCAGGCCATACGATGATGATGACGACGACTCGTATGTGGCCCCTGGAGGAGAGCCGTACCCACAGATTAATTTAGTATGCTGGGCCTGTCGTGAAGTAGGTCACATGGAAGATGTGTGCCCCAAAATTTTCAAAGACAAACAGCTGCAAAAGCAAGCAACGCCCGGTGAGTGCAAGCAAAATGTGGAAGCTACCAGTAAGTGTGTGCCCAGTACCACTGATATCTCTGGAGCTAATAAAGCAAAGAGAAAGAAGAAGAAAAAGAAAACTGTTCCTCAAGTTACAGGGGAAGTGACCGAGCCACTTGAACCTGCGCTGTCAGGACATGCGCTAGAAAGGTGCCGAGATGTGCTGCAGACCGGAGTGACCGCCAGAATTGTCACGGGAACAGTGGCAAAGGAAAAGGAGGAGCAAAGGAAAGCTGAATCCTTGATCCAGGATAAATAGGCTTTGGTTTCTGCACTCCAAGCTGCCCACCATGATTATGAAGTCCTGTGGCAGGGAGTGATGGAGGAGCGAGAATGGAGCAAGAAGGAGCGAGAATGTTGGATGAAGGAGCGAGAATCGAACGCCGAGTTACAGAGGTGTATACTTCCAGCTTTACAGGAGTACGAGGCTTTGAAGAAAACAGAGTCTCTCTTACGGAGTGAGCTGCAAGAGGTGACGACTAGTCTGGAAAAGGCCAACACCGTAATTGCTATCCTAAAACAGAAATACGGGAAAGCTCTACAAGAGGTTCACGCGCTCAGCACAGAGGTGCAAAACTCACGCCTGGAGGGCCACTGTCTGAACGCAGATCTGGGAATGTTGAAGCAAACCCATGAGATTGCCCTGTGTGATTTAGAGACTGTAAAGCAAGAAAATGAGAGTCTGAAAATGAAAAATTCAGATTTGACTGACCAAGCAGAAAAAGTGAAGAAACAGTTGACTCAGGAAAAATTAGAAGTGCAGGAAGCACTACAGAATACATTGATGCACACTCAGAGCCAGCACCAGGAAGAAATGGACGCTCTGAGAACAGAATTGCGAGATGTTTGCACAAAACAGAATTCTCTCGCGGAGGAACTTAACGTATTGAAAAAGGAGAAAAGCATTCGAATAATTCAGAAGCACTGCAAAGCTCTTTTCCAAGGAAGAAGGGAAAGAGAAAATTATCGGCGTAAACGCGCCGCAACTATCATCCTACTGGCTGCCTACAGAGGGATGAAAATTCGTCAGTTTAATCGCTGGAATAAAGCAGCCTGTGTTCTTCAATCATTCTACCGTGCCCACAGGGTACGTAACAGGGTCCTCATTATGAAAGGAGCAACTATAAAAATCCAGTCTCTGACTAGGATGACACAGAACAGGATTTGCTATCAAACCCTGAGAAATGCGTCACTGGTTATCCAGCGGTACTTCCGCCTGAATAAATGTAGGCCTCAGGAAAGAGAGGCCCAAGACTACATGCCTGCCGTCTGCAAAGGTAAAATGCCACAGGGTACAGCCGGAGTTAGTGAGACCCCCATCAAGGTAATCATTGCTTCATCTTCTAAGTACCATATAATTGCCCCAGAGGGAAAATCCCAAATCTCTGAGAGTGATGGTCGTGAGAAAATGCATGGCAGTAAGAAGTACCATAAAGGTTCAAAGGTTGCAAAGCAAAAGCGACGAAGGTCAACGCTGGCCTTGAATTTTTCCGGATCTCGCCACTCTGGGCCACAATATAAAGGCAAAGACTATCCGGCCCCAGAGTTCCGTCAGAAGCTAAAGAAACAGTCCAGTCATTTGCAGGTTGCAGCGGGTGTTGAAATGAAGTCAGAGGATGTAATGGACTGGAAGTCAAGGAAAAAAAATGTGTTTGGGGAACTGACCGATTTTTATGTTATACGAGTGGACTATGTCACTTAACTTTGCAAATAAGCTAGTATAGTTATGCTATATTAGGCCTCTAGAATAAGCATTTTGAAATATTGCAATGTTATTTTTTCTCTTCTTTGAAAATGTAGCTAAACTACAAATTAATATACAGGGTTGATGGCCCTTAAGATTACAAGGCTGTAGTTTAAAAAAAAAAAAAAAAAAAAATATTGGTAGCTTACAATATAGGAAAAAATGCCCTTTTCGGTTGGTAAATATATAATGAGGTTCATATTCTAGAGTAGAAAAACCCAGGGAGGTAATAGAAACTGTCTGGTTTTGTGAGTATATTTAGCATATCCTGGGTTATAAGAATGTGTGCTAGACATTTATTTTTCAAAATAGTTCCCTAATAGAGAGCAACAAAGTATGCTTGCCAAGTATAGTCTCTTATGACGAAACTATTGTCCATAATTGCCGTGGAAAAAAAAAAAAGTTAATATTCTTGTCGTGAATGTTTAATATTGTACTAGGGAGTTAGCTCAAGTATTTCAGGTAGGTCGCTCACCCCAGTGAGGTCCATGGCCGCTCACCCCAGTAGGTGTGAGCTGGGGAGGGGGATATGTGACATAGTCCAAAGATGTTAGGCAGCTTTCTGCCCCGTTTTAGCTCAGAAAGTGCAGGAATAGTTAAAAATGATCCATTCCACAGCTTCACATTAACTCAGGCAGCTGGATGGAAAATCCAGACCACAGATTACAATGTGTCTAGTTCTCCCTCACCTGCTCTCCTAATCACTAGCACATGTATTTAGAGCAGAGAGGTTTGCTTTTCAGTCTCTCTCCTTAGAGCCTGGGGGCTGGGGGTGTCGCTGCTCCCCTGCATCCAGTTTCGGGGTGGACGGCCCCTCCAAGTATCACAGTACCAGAGAGCTATCTTAAAGAGAGCCGAGAATATTAAGAACAAGTTGGTGCCCAGTGTTTATAGAAAGGAAACAGCAAATGAGAATAGAAACTGGCTACCAAAACCAGTAGGTTTTTATAAATGCTCTGAATGTAAGGCATGTAAACACGCTATGACGGATAGACTGCATTTCTGTTCGAACGTAACAAAAGAAACTTTTAAAATGAAACAGCTTGTAAACTGTAGAACATCATTTGTAGTGTATCTGCTCGAGTGCCCATGCGGACTCCAGTATGTGGGCCGGACCTCAAGAAGTCTGAGGGTCCTGTTTGTATATATATATGTATATCTATGTATATATAAAGAGAGACAAACAGAGACAGTCAGAGAGAGAGAGAAACAGAGAGAGAAAGAGAGAGAAAGAGAGAGAAAAACAGAAAAAGAGACAAAGAGAGAGATGTGTGTGTATGGTTAAATCTAGCTAAGTGTAACCAGAAATCTGTTCATCATAGCACTGTAGATGATTTCAGACACATTGTTATTCTAATTATAACAGTCAAGTTGTTTTGCACATGTTGATTGCCTAAGCCGAAAGTAAAGTTTCTATTCCTGTAAAAAGAGTATCTTACATAAAGAATTTCAGCCAATTATTGTAACAAATTTCTTGTGGGAGAAAACCTAGGCGTATAACTGCTTCATCCCGAAGATACACAAGAGCCTCACTCATCCCGAAGATACACAAGAGCCTCACTTCATCCCGAAGATACACAAGAGCCTCACTCTCTGTATAACTGCTACGTTGTATTATAACCTTGGAACAAACCGCGAAGATAACATGTAACTATTCACACATTCAGCAGACATCCGTATGCGTTCAACTTAGACACTGTACACTTGAAGAGAGAAGAAATGGCAGAAGCTTCCACATTGCACAGCCATCCACGTAAATCATACAAATTTATGATTTATGAAGCAATCGAATCAACGCCAGAGAAAAGTGCAAACGTGGCCAAAATCTATGACTTGATCCAAAACAAATATCCATACTACCAAGAACCTGACAAACAACGAAATTTTAAAACTTCTGTACGATTCACTTTATCCGCAAATGAAGGTTTTGAGCGTGTCCATGATCGGCTAGATCAACGATATGGATGCTGGCATGTTGCGCCATCATTTAAATTTACCATGGAACAGGGAACATATCTTCTGTTAAATAGCATATTTTTGCCTAATACCAGTTACACTGAAGCCGCACCGACTGTCGCGTCTGCTGATATACCTGCACCCTCCATTCATCAAGACCAGATGCAAGATGGACATAACTACTATGATATGTATCCAAACTTATATGGGCAATATCAATGTGGATGTGAAAACAACCAACAACTGTACGTACCTCCGGACGTCTTGTTTGAAGAAGCCACTGCAGATCCATATGACGCCCTCACGGAGATGTGTGTGATTCAGGATTCAATGGTTGCCTCAACCATGGATGATACTGTTGTGCCTTCCTGGAGCGAGCACTTTCAGCCAAATCAGTTTTGACTTCTACAAGAATGGTAAATACAAATTTCGTTATGCCTTTACTCAAATTATATATGTGTACATTAATAATATACACCATTTGTTAGCCAAATGAGTGTATACAGCTTAACATTGCAGACAGCCTTACATGTAGCGTGCACAAAGACATTATTTCCTATAACAATATACTACATGATGAACCATTAGCACTCATTGTTTAGCATTCAACATATAAAAACAAAGTGTCGCCCACATATGACGTGGGAACCTGGTCATGTCCCAAGGCGTCCTTAAAAAGGTTACCGATGCAAGCCCCACCTCCAACCGACGTGTGCGCGTGAAACAGTATTGGCTGTGCCCGTAGCTTATTGTTACGGTCAGTGCAGTGTGTCATGCGCGCACGTCGGTGGGGCGGTGCGTGCACAGCGCTGGAGTCCAATGTTCATTCAGTGGGAGGGGTGTTTGCGTGCATTTCACGGTGCCTTAACATGACGTCACACGTAATTTGTTCGCTCATTGGCTGATCGTCCGTTTTTGCCGTGGGCACACGTCCGTTTACAAAGTTTAGATATGTACGTGTGTTGAAGTGAATTTGTTTCGCTTCCATATCCTAACTTTCAGCCATGATATGTGTAATGCTAGCAGCACCATGGAGGGACATGTATTGAACGCACAGCGTACACATCGTTTTGCGCATGCGCTTAGACTTAGTCCACACATTCGTGACGTGTGCGCGCAACAGACGTTGTGCGCGCACATTATTATGTATACAGGCACCGGAACAAACATATCAGTAGTAATGCCAGCAACGCAATTTTATAAATGAGACAGTTCTGTATCTGTAGTTTTATCCTTGCAGTTTAGACATATATGTAACTTATGCGTGAATATCCACAATCATATAGAGATGTGTTAAGCGTTGTCATGCTGAGACATAGATAAATGTGCCATCTTTGAACATCATGTGTTTGCTGTCTTTCACAGATGTCGAGGATGAATACATGGGACCAATGTATGATTTCAGATGGGCCAATCGTTATATTAGATGATTGTGACGACTAGCGAACAAGTATTATAATAAATATGTAACAATGCTTTCAATGATTGGTGTGCAGATTAACAATCACTACATAATGTTATCCTATAGTGTAAATATTTACTATGCACTTAATTATCATAATGATGTTGCTAAGCACTGAAGTTAGAACTTCTATTGATTTTTTTTCTTTTCTACTAACATTATATGTATTGCGATGTGATATATGCAACCAACATTATCACTCAGCAAACACATTAATCTACTATATATTATAATCTCACGTGTGACTTGTCAAAGAATGTAAATGCTACATAACAACTCGTAGACATTGTATTTGACCGTACACAATAACAATAGGTAGGTGATAGAAACTGTTTAGTCATGTGAATGTTATATTATCACCTAAGTTGTAGTGGTAACATAACATGCATGAGCTAATGAATGTTAGGTACACATCATTAAACCATGAACATTTGTGTGTACATTTAATTCACACGAGTAAGTATAGTTTAGTGTTATTAGTAAACGTTCAACACATACATAGCTAAGTGAGGCCTATGATAAAAGCAACTTTATTATGTTGGTTTATATTATTCCTGTTAAAAATACATGCATCACACAAAAAATACAACACACATACACACACACTATGTTGCTGAAATGTGTGCGTATGCAAATGTCCACTTCATTTATGTTCATTTGTTGACAGTAGTTATAAAGGAAAACGGGGGAGTAAGGGTGTGATCAAACTAAACCATACTAAATGTGTAGAAACTTAATAATAATAATTCGATTGATAATGAAAGATAGGTGCAACTGTGAACTGAAGTGAATCAGAAAAAGTGAGGGGTACAATGGTTTGTACACCAAAAGAAATTCACTTAAATGCACACTACCCGATATTTAAAATTTAACCTTTAATAGTCAATCCTTAAAACATATATTACCAATTTGTAAATGTGATAACGTGTAAAAATAAATTAAATAAATAAATAACTAGTGCAACTAGGCAGTCTCTGATGTTGAAATGTCTGAGTATATTCACAAAGCTGGAAGATGGGAGACTGCTAGATTGCAAACAGCCGGAGTGAGCAAAAAAGCCCACTACTTCATTGATCAGCCTAATGGATAATAAACATCAACATTTTGTCCCTGAGGTAGCTCCGTAGTAGGAGGGAAACGCGCGTTGGACGCGTGTTTGATGATGTCAGCCCCCTTCATGGGGTTGTTTTAATACAGTACTAGTCAGCCATTCATTAGATTAGCCATCTATATAAAAATTAGGGCAGTGGCCAGGTGGGACTTGCTATATTAGTTAAGGTCCTGTTCAAGTGTCCATGCCAATAACCCTCATGATGTTTATTATCCATTAGGCTGATCAATGAAGTAGTGGGCTTTTTTGCTCACTCCGGCTGTTTGCAATCTAGCAGTCTCCCATCTTCCAGCTTTGTGAATATACTCAGACATTTCAACATCAGAGACTGCCTAGTTGCACTAGTTATTTATTTATTTTATTTATTTTTACACGTTATCACATTTACAAATTGGTAATATATGTTTTAAGGATTGACTATTAAAGGTTAAATTTTAAATATCGGGTAGTGTGCATTTAAGTGAATTTCTTTTGGTGTACAAACCATTGTACCCCTCACTTTTTCTAGTTATAAAGGATCATGATCATTATGAAGAAGTAACGTGAATGAAATAAAACTTTGATTAACTACATTGTCATTGTGTTGAATAATTTAGGAAAAGTTGAGAATCCAAAGAACTATACTTTGGTATGGTGTTAACATTTTGACAAATGTTAGATGAACGTCAAATCAACACACATTTTTGACTTATACATACACATGTGACAATGTAGTAATCAAAATGAAGATGAAGTGAGAGAAGAACTAATCACATACATTGCAATGCTAATGATGTTGAAGACATTTGAGTCTTTTCATACAAACATGCATTGAGTATTAACAGCGCTCATGTGCATGAATGTATGTTGTTAGGTTGCCAAAATTACATGTTATGTAATGTACGGAATGATTTGAAAACACAATGCACAATAACCTCCAAGTGTAGATAAACGCACGGACACAATACAGAAACGACATGTTTCAATTGTCACATCTTTTTCATTACGTTATGTCTATACATCCTGTAACTATACCTGTATCGAGGTTAGCACATCTTTTGACAGATGTGAATTCAAATACATACCATGAGCAGTCCTTGGAGTGATATACCTTGAAAAAGAAAACATGAATGAATATAAATCATTGTCATGACATGTTCATTGATGTAAGCAACACACAGAAGTGACAATTTTGTATGTGATATGAAACAAAATCTACAATACGTCAAATATGATCTTAAATAGACAATAGTCTACACATCATTGTGACACACATGTCACACTCCTAAAGAAAAATTTGATGTAACCATACTGCACTAGCTATTGCCTATCGACATAGTAGGTTTATTGTGTATGCATAACCAAAAAGAACATGTATAGAAAGTATAGATTTAGTACACATTATTTCCTGATGTACACACAACACCTTTTTGTGGTAAGAAGTATAATACAACCTGTTGATGAATGACATACCGGTGCCTCATGCAATTGTCCACACAGCAGAGAAGAGAAAGGTGTGAGAACCATATTCATCTGTTTCCTAAGTGAATAGTATTTGGACACATGTATTTATCATTAGAATGAATTATTACATCTATGTAGTACTATGAACATATATGTATTTGCTTACATGAGAAATAGGTGTTTATGACATTCCGACGTGTCTCCACACCACTGGCTGTTTGCTTAGTGTCAGCTGGTAAATGTACGGGATGCTCCTCCTCCAAGGCCTGACGTATGTCGGTTTCTAAATTATTGTGGAGTGCCTGATTGTGCAAAATGCAACATGCAATTATAATATCTGACACTTTAGCAGGCTTATATTGAAGTGCCCCACCAGTTCTATCTAAACACCTACTGTAAATCGTGTCTTGAGAAGCCCAAATGTTCTCTCTATGACGGATCGTGTAGATATATGTGCCATGTTATACCTCTCCTCTGCTTCACATTGAGGGTTTGGCACCGGGGTCAACAGCCACGGCCTAATTCCGTATCCTGAGTCACCTATAATCCATCGTGCACAAATATGATACAATTTGTGTTAACATTATTACATTCAACAGTTCATAGAAAAACTAAAGTTGTTTGTTAACACATCATAATCTGTACTCACCCACCAGCCAACCAGGTCCAAAATAGCCTTCTTCGAAAGCATGGAAGATTGATGAGTTTCTCAGGATAGAGGAATCGTGACTGGAACCAGGGAATTTGGCTACCACATGCATAATCTTCATCGTGGCATCGCATACCATCTGTATATTCAGGGAGTGCTTACGGTTGCGGTAAGCATGCTCACTCTGACTAGGCGGGATCAAAGCAACATGGGTGCAATCTATTGCACCCATCACACATGGTATCCCGGCTATGGTATAAAAGCCATTCCTGACTTCCAGACACTCTGTGTGCTCTATAGGAAAATGAATATAATTCCTAGCGCGTCTATTCAGTGCACATAGAAACTGGGTAAAGGCCCGCGAGAATGTAGATTGCGAGACCCCGCCCACTATGCCCACAGTTGTCTGGAATGACGCGGAAGCAAGATAATGTAATGAGCACAGCATTTTAACAAGCCCAGGGACTGCACGACCTCTGGCTGTCACAAAATCTAAATCTTCCCGTATCTCTTCATAAAGAGCTAAGATTGCTGCTGAACTCAAACAATAGCGACTTATAATCTCCTCCTCATTCATCCCATCTAACATGGTTCTCTCCCTGTACAAACGAGGATGAGGCACAACTTCTCTCCTCTCTCTTCTCCTCTCATCTTCTTGCCCTCTCCCTCGACCTCTTTGCGTTCCTGTCCCTGTCCCTGTCTCTGTCCCTTCCTTGGCCAGTGACATCCTCTCCATCAGCAAGCCTCTCCTCCAATAGAATCTTCCTCCGTCTTATAAACATTCGCATCATTTTCAGGTCTGTAGCTGTCAATGCGCAGGTAATTGGCCTCCTTTAAATACCTATGTGATGATGTCAGGTGACTTGATGAAGTGCAAGGTGTGAAATAAACATATCCAAGTTGTGAACTCCAAACGGGTATACATTAGGAATTATACAGATTATTTATGTGTGTTCACCAGGCAATCATGATATTTGACAGTGATGTAACGTTAAGCTTTGTACAAGAATTTATTCGCAAGTATTTATGGAATGTGTAATGCAGGTACCACTTCTGAACGCAACACTCAGTCATCTCATTAGGATACAACCATGACATTGACGTTGAAAAAGTACGTTGCAATATGTCTAATTTGGCATGTTATTGTCACATGTTCACATGAACTAATTGTAAAGTTTTAATGCCATCAGGATACTTGCTATTGGTTATGTTTCAATCGTGTAAAAATGAGTAACTATTATAGATGTGTGTAGAATTTAGCATGAAGTGATTCTAATGCATGGTGTACAATGTAAACATGCAATGTTATTGAGTGTCCAATTGCGGACGTCATCAAAAGAGGGAGGTCACAAAGTACATGTAAACATGAAAACAAACAGCTACATTGACATTTGATCATGCGTTACACATTCAAAGCATTCTCTACTGTATACCAACATTAGTATACGCTGGATCTGTTACATGTGTGAAATGTGTTACATCATATAATAAATTGAAGCACACCTAAGTAACATGTTTCATATGATGTGACCTGTTCCTTTAAGAGTTTACTATAGGAGCTTCCCTTGACACATCATAACATTAAGACTAATGTGACACGCAAATCATCATAACATTGAAAACTACAATGTTGTGCCAATAATAAACGTAAGCGTTGACACGATGAAGTGATTGACATCGACACTGTAACGCCAAGCACATTTGTATTATGAGCAATAGAACGTAAACACTCCTATAATGTTGTAAGTCCACGCTCCATTGACTCCATTGATGTAGAGATGAGCTTTTTTTTCTAAGTGCCGTCCCGGCAACCTTGCCGATCCTTCTCCAACTTTAGTTGGCGGGACCAATTGCCGATGAAATCTCCATTTTTGAGTGCCGATCAGCACCGATAAGCTGATCGGGGCTACTAGAATACAGCCGATTTGAAAAAGTGCCGATAAGTGGGTTATCGGCAGCCGCATGCCGATAACTTTTTACCGGGAAGAAAAAATGCCGATTTTGACCACTTATCGGCGCTTACTGAATCTCAAATCCAATTTTGGCGGGAAAATGCAGATAAAAGCCTTATCGGCACTTACTGCATGAGGCCCTTAGTTTTCTTTAAGGCTGACAGTCATCTCTGGTTAGTGTTTATGACATTCCAAACAGCACGTGTCACTTTTAGTGGGCAATCCATGATAGGTCCCCCCCCCTAATTAAGTCCTCTTTAAAGACCAGCACAGACACAGGAAAATTCTTCACCTGTCATAAATCCAATATATTGTATTTTTAAACCCAAACTATACCTACATTGACCCCTGAAGCACCATATTGATTCAAATACATAATATTTCAAGATATTATCATGACAATAGGATCAAATGAACCTCAGATCTTAGGCAAAATTAGGAAAAAATGTGTCAAATCTTTACTTATCTGTCTCAACGGTCAATAAGCAATTTTTGGAATGCACCAAATTCCTGCACTAAAAAGCCTTTATTTTGGAGGACATTTTGCCCCATCACTAAAATAACGTATGTGAGAATATCATGTTTTTATTCCCATCTGTTTTCAAAATGAAAGCATGTCAGTTTGCAAATTATATGGAAATGTAAATCCTACCGCCTGCTAACTCATATATCCTGAAACATCCCACTGTTTCATAACACTAATACTGAATATCTTCTTGCTGTGCAAATGATGGCAAAGGAACTCATGGACTATAACACTGTATGATACATTTGCATAGAAGCTGTGGTCTTTATTATAACTCAACACAGTAGCCTGAATTACTGTAGCCTGAAAGCATATTTCCTGTTGCTACTTTGTTGGCTTAAAGTCATGTTGTGTCCTACACGTAACAGCATCGTGTCAGAGATGCAGATTATCAGAACATTTAAGAAATTAGAAAACATTTCAAATATATCTGTCTGTATAAAATTACAGTAATACAATGTTCACTATGAAGCATAAAAATATAGAAGTAATTAGCAAGAGGCACAGTGAGTTCTGATACTGTACATGTGTCCTACTTTATTCAATTAATCAGCATACAGGATACAAACACTTAGCTTTAAAGCATACATTCTACGGTGACACACTGTATGGATGATCCCCCAAAAATTATTGATAGGCTGAAATACTGTATCTCAGATCTATTCTTTATGTCCCTCTCATATATGTGTGAACTTGCCAAGATTTGATTTGCCACTGCTTCGCTCAAACTATAAAGAAAAAGATACAATTCCAGAAATGTTTCCTTGATTTATTTTCCCAAAAAGATCTGAAAATCTTGCTGTAATGTGTCTAAATACTTGCAAATTTAGCTCAAACTTACTTAACTTCTTAGAGAATGATAAACAAATAACAATCAAACCCTCTGATAAAGGAGGAAATGTGGTAGTTTTGAATCAAAATGACTATATAACTGAGTGCATGCGAATATTATCAGACAAAAATGTTTTATAACTCTCGAAACAAACCCTACACAAACTTATTTTAAGGAACTAAATGTTATCTTACAAAAAGGGCTGGAACAGAAACTTATATCAAAAAATGAGTTTGAATTTATGCAAGTTAAATCACCACAAATAGCTACTTTTTATCAATTACCAAAAATTCATAAGAATAAAAATCCCCCACCTGGTAGACCAATCATATCAGGTATCAACAACATAACCAGTAATATCAGTGTCTACTTAGATCACTTCTTAAGACCATTTGTTAGCGCTTTGCCGTCGTATATAAGAGACACAAAAGATGTCCTACTTCATCTAGAAGGTATCACTCTAGACTCCAATTCCTACTTAATAGGACAAGACGTCGAAGGTCTCTACTCAAGTATACCCCATGAATATGGTATTAGAGCAGTAAACATTTTCTCAGAGAGAGAGATGAAAATTCAAAGTTACACAATGAACTTGTCCTACAACTTGTTGATTTTGTATTAAGCCATAACTACTTCCTGTTCAATAAGATCATGTACCTATAGATACAGGGAACAGCCATGGGGACGCCTTGCGCTCCCACGTATGCTAATTTATATCTGGGCTGGTGGGAGGAAGCAGTGGTCTTCATGGAGGAACTTGAAAGATATACTATACATATCATTAAATGGCTTAGATACATCGATGATGTGCTATTGGTGTGGGATGGCACAGAAAAACTACTCCAAGAATTTATCCAGCTGCTAAATACCAACGAACATAATCTCAAACTCACTTATCAAACAAGTAGAGATAAAATAGAGTTTCTGGACATTACTATCTTTAAATCAGAAAGAGGAGAGATACATACAATTATATATCGAAAACCGACCGCAACTAATACTCTATTATTAGCGGAAAGCCACCACCCAAAGCACATCATCGAGAATAGGAATAGGACAATTCCAACGATTACGTCAAAACTGCTCAACAATAGCTGAATACAAAAAACAAGCTATAGATATGAAGAATAGATTTCAAACAAGGGGATACACAAAGAACAAAATACAACAAGCGTATTACAAAGCGCTACAAATGGATTGATCTAAACTTCTAACTAATAAAAAAATTCAAGAAACCGATCACAATATCAGATTTATCAGTACTTTCTCTGATCAATCGTACCAGGTTAAAAAAATCTTTAATAAACATTGGGATATTCTCCTAGAAGATCCAGATCTAAGAATGGTATTAAAAGATCAATCACAAACAGGTTATAGGAGAGCCAAAAACCTTAGAGATACATTGGTACATAGTCACTTTCAAGTACAACCTTCAAAAACGTGGATGGGGGATAAACCTGTAGGGTCTTACCCATCTGCTCGATGTAAAGCATGTAATCTTATGGCTAAAACGAGAACCGTAACTAATTCTACGAAATCAATGACATACAAAATTAAGAACTTCATTAACTGTCAAACAATGGGAGTAATTTATTTAATCACATGTAAGTGTGGCAAAATATATGTGGGAAAAACAAAGAGACATCTCAAAACGAGAATTTTGGAACACATGGGAGACATTCGAAACACTCGAGATAAACCGGTGGCCAAACATGTGAATGAAATACATCAGGGAGATACAAAAACACTTCAATTTACTGGAATTGAACATGTGACACTAGGCCTAAGGGGAGGAGACTGGGATAAATGTTTCCTACAGAGAGAATGTCAATGGATATTCCAATTACAAACACAGAGTCCAGACGGTTTAAATGAAGGTTTTATTTTTTCAGCATACCTATAAAACCATATACCAATAATTTACCTTTTTTAAGTACAAAGCAAACATATTATACCATTAGTCAATATCCCATATATAGAAAAAGTTTATTTATTTTAACTTAAAAGATATAGACAGTTTACACTTATAACAACTTAGTTAGCTCATAAATAGATTTATGTTATTTATACTCACCTTTGAACTATTTACATCACTTATTTCACTACTTTATTAGAATTAAAAAGTTTGTTAATAAATAAAAATATTATTATTATTTTTGTTATAATTTTAATATTTAATATATATATTAGAATCACCAACACTAGTATCACCTTATTCACAACTTTAGATAGTATTTAAATATATTAAACTAGTCTGGTTTGCATTGACCATTAGGGGCGAATCAAGTTAGATAGTATCACTCCTACATTCCCATATACAATATTTCTATATACAGTATATTTATCATCTTACAATTTTGAATGCAAATATAATCTCTGGACACTCCCATGTGTATAACAATATTTTCTAGTCCAAGTCTCCCATTTAGCTTCCTATGTATGGAAGTATTTTTCCATGCAAGGACATAGCGATCTGAAAAGAAGAAGAAGAGAAAAAGATTAAAAACAGCATCTTACTACATACTTATAAATTACTCCATTAATAATTTTTGACAAATACCAAGTTATGAATTCCCTAATAGAATTAAACAAATCTATAGTTCATTTCTTTCTTAAAACCTGTCCTGATTGGAGAACAGAGTGATATACCCCCAGTCATAGAGGGTATATAAGCCAGGCAATTAGATTGGTAAGTTAGACTCCTCCTATCTGAAGAAGCGTGTCAAACACGCGAAACACGTCATACGTCGAGTACGACATCACAGGGGGGCGACACCTCAGCTCAAGGAACACGGACAGTATACTGGTGCTACGACACCATAATCTCCACATTTTTGGGAAACTGTATACCGTGCCTACGATACAGAAAGCCCTGAATAACATACAACTGCGGTCCGCTGTGACCTTTGAATAGAATCTGAATTGGGTTACTATGTCTATAGGTCTGCCGTGACCTTTAAGTGTAATCCACTTGGTTATTGTGCACTGTAGGTCTGCCGAGACCATGAGTGTTTTGTGTTATACTGCCCCATGAATACATCCAGTGGGGCTTATTTTGGCCAGACACTTACAATTACACTACATGACTGTGTTACTTACTATTCTTTTGGCTTGATTTGGTCTCTATGAGACATCAGGATATTATTAGATCACATATGGATATACCTCATTATAAGGATACTGTGTACATATTTTGAATTGTGCTAAATGGCTTTTGAATGCATTTATGGATATTGATCATACCTGAGACTATTAGCCATTTGGATGTCAAATTTAGCCATATATATAAAGACCATAAAAGGACTAGAATATCCCTTATGTTACACACATATGTACTTCACCATTATGTGATCTCAATACAAATCAGCTAGAGGTGCATAAAACTATGTGTTACCAAACAAATATTCAAAGTGTACAGAGCCGTTTTTTTATTATATTTTATTTAAATACATTATTTGAAATTATACTGAGCTGTCAGAGTGACCTTAAATAAACAGACACACACATTAATGTGTTTTATAGTCTGAAATAAATACAGTCTCCTACCACTCAACCCCGTGTGAGAGGACCTTTTAAGCATTTATCACTGTATATAATTCACAGTCACAAATTAAGATTTTTTTGATGTAATAAAACTTTTTTATTTTTGGTTTTAATAGTCTGTACCGATTTAAGAGCCTTTATGGCAAAAAAAAGCACATTTGTTTTGCTAGGACGATATAATAGAGAGTGCAATAAGAGGAATCTTTTTTATCCTTCTTGGATATATTTTTTGTGTGTTACTTAACTTCTAGCAAAATTGTTAAATTCCATCAACAAATCTATTTTAAAACAACACAGAGACCCTAACATACTGTAGGACTTTCTAACCAAATCCACATTTCATGCTATGGAATTGAGTTTATCTTTCACTGGGTAAACTGATTGGAAATTGCATTATTTGGCAAATTTTGCATGGTTCAGAAAACTGGGAGAAAAGTTTGCACATCTCTACTAAAGACCCACTTGTATTGATTGTTAAGATGTAAAACCCAGGAGATGAGAGTTTGGTGGAATAATGCAGGCTTGGAGAAATATTTGAAAGTTAGAAGTAGAGTGCTAAAAAAAAGAAGCATACCTTTTACCTGAGTAATGAGCAATTTATAGGAAACTGGCAATTGATTCTGAGCAACTGCTGTTTTCTTCTCCTAAAAAAAATGAAAAATTAACAAAAAACGAGAATGTGAGTTGTTGCATGTTCCGACCGCACGCTATGAAATTTGTGTTAAAACGGTAGTCACAAAGAAAAATCTAAACTTTTTTAGCGTTTGGTTAATAAAAATTAAAATAAAAAAAACACCCCGTACTGCACACGTTTGTATTTGCTTAACAAGCCAAATGTTGCTCCAGCAGTCTGGAAGAGCTGAACAGTGAGAACTGCCTCTCCCTGCACAGCTCTTACAGGCAATCACACAGTTTTAATTAAAATTTTAATAGCATAATATTGAATTAGAGGGTCTCCGGAACTGAAACGCATTCATTTCAGCCTCGGGGACCCCCTGCCTTCTGGGTTACAGTCCCCGATATGGGGTGTCCGTATCCCAGTAAAGTTTAGATGACCCAGTCACGTGACGCTGGAGATTTAAACAATGCAGGGAGATACTGGCACCCCATACCTGGATAAGGTAACTCAGGAAGTAGGGGTCCCCGAGGCTGAAATTAATGCGACTCATTAAATCAAATAATTCTAGAATCTTAGAGGATGCATATTCCAAAACTACACAATTAAATAGAAAGGATTTATTGAAAAGGAAAATTCCTGAACAACAAAACAGCTCTCAGAACAACAGAACTATTGCTGACATTCCATTTATCACGCAGTACAACCCTCTCTAAGCCAAAATGAAACGCATCTTAAATAAACACTGGCATTTAGTACTCAAAGATCCCATCGTACATTCACACCTTCTGTCTATTCCTAGAGTTATTTTTGCAAAAGCCAATTCACTTAAAATAATTATTGCGGTCTTAAACCAATCAAAGATAATAAAACTATATCATTTCTAAATTTAAAAGGATTTTTTAAATGCCTTAAGTGCAAAATGTGCAAACTTAACCCACAACAGTTTAAACAAGTCAATGGGTTCTCTTCAACTCACACTAAGAATTCACAATTCACAAATTCATTCATTGCGATTCAGTAAATACAGTATACCTTATTCCATGTCCGTGTGACAAGCAATATATAGGTCGAACAACTCGGAAACTCAAACTAAGATTTGCGGAACATATTACCAATATTCAGAAAGGATTTATGCAACATAGTTGTAACGAGTGCTCACCACAAACAGAACGGGACCGCGAGCCTGAGATGGGGATAGTAATATACACCGACCTATAACCGTGTAACCGTGTCCGGAGTGCAGAGTGAAATCGTGTAGCCTGGTCAGGGTAGGAGAGATCAGAATGTCGTTATACTCACTGTGGTCTGGGGTTGGAGAAGTGGGATGGTTGTTGTGCGTAGCTGGGGTCCAGGAGTAGAGAAGGTGGGAGTCCAAATACAAGCCGAGGTCAGGGGTCAGAGAAGGCAGTGGTCAGGGTACAAGCTGAGGACGAGGTAACAGAAATCAAGGCAGAATGCAAGAGCAACAGTAGGGCAGCAGGATGCTTGAGGTAAGCACTAGAAACATAAACAAAAGTTTATGCTCAGCCAATTTGCCAGAGGGCTGGCTGAGCATATAAAGGGCAGAGGATCAATGGGAAGGCTGCAGGCAGTGAGTCATCACACATTCTGTCCACTGGTAAACTGTAAGGGATCGGGGGACACGCGCCTTACAGTGGGTCCCCGTCACTCCGGCTCCCTCCACGCAGCGCGGTCCAGGCCCCCTCCATGCCGGCTCCTTACCCGCTCCAGTTGGGCGCCTCTCCTGTCCTCTGCGGCGCACGCCGCCTCCGCCCTCATGCAGCCGGGGCGCGCAGGACTGTTACAGGGCGCGCGCGCACCCGTTCTCTTCTGCACTCCTCCTGCAGCCTGGGCTCCACGTCCCATCAGCTGGAGACTATTCCCACTGGTGAACACCACGCTAAGCCTATCCCTGGGGCCGCTCAGTCAAGCCCCCGCTCCACCTCTTGCTCCTACATATATATTCCCTGTCTGCCCTCTCCTTCCTCACTCTGCATAGTTTTCTTGTGGCTCTAGTAGTACAGAGGTCTATGCCTGGCTCTCTTGTGTTTTGCAGCTCACGCTCCAGTCTCTGCCCTCGTTTGATACCCTTGGATTTGATCTCGGCTCTCGTTAGACTTCGTGTACCTCGCTACCCCCTGGACTCGGCTTTGGACCTCACTACACTGCTCTCTCCTGCCCTTGACCTATGGCTTTCGGATCTATACCTTCGGACCTCTGGCGCCCCGGACGCGGTAAGTATCTGGCTAAACCTTTCTCACCAGACCCGGCAACGCATCTTACCATACTCCGGGCACGCCCTCACTGCTGTGGGTGCGTGTTATACCCTTACCCACCTTAGTACTGGGGACTGGTCAGGTCTGCGGGCAGTCAAGCGTTACATTATGCAAAGCCCACCAAATGCAGATCCCCCTGAGGTGGGACAAGGTGTGTCCATGGAACACTGGCAATCTCTGAGTGATCACGTAACCGCCGTGGCACAGCAACTTTCTAACCTCTCCCTGCGGGACCCACCAGCAGCACCGGCACCTCCTGCTCCGGTACCTATGGGCGCCTCGGAGCGCGCATTCCACCACCCAACTGGTATGCCGGAGATCCCCTCACTTGCCGGGGATTTCTGAACCAATGTGACATCCAGTTCGAGATGTCCCCGTCTCGGTTCCCCACAGATCACTCCAAGGTGGCCTATGTCTACGCCTTGCTGACGGGCGACACTCTCGCTTGGGAAAACAGACCAGAGATAACGCAAGATTTCCCTAGATTTTGGCGAGAATTCCAGCAAGTCTTTGATACACCGGCGCATCAAGAGACTGCCGTTTCATCCTTGTTTCATCTCTCCCAGGGTCGCAGGTCGGCTGCAAGATATGAGGTGGAGTTACGCACAATCGCTGCGGAGACTCGGTGGAACGATGAAGCTCTTTCCACGGCGTACTGGCAGGGCTTGGCTGAATCCCTCAAGGACGATCTGGCAGCTCGTCCCTCTTCTGTGGAGGATCTCATTACCCTCAGCATCCGGGTGGACCAGCGCCTTCAAGAGAGACGCCAGGAACGCCAGCGTCCCCGATTTATGCCACCCATGGCTGCTTCTCCTAGGTCTCCTCCCTTGGCCCTTCCGGCATTGGAGGCCCCTGAACCAATGCAGATCGGTAGTCAACAGCTCCGGTCCACTGAGAGAACGCGCTGCCGAAATGAGGGCCTCTGCTTCTACTGCGGTTCCCCGAATCACCAAGTACGTCACTGCCGCCTGAGACCGGGAAACGAGAATGCCCAGTGAAGTTTGAGGGGCTTTCCCTGGGTTCCATCTCTCCTTGCCCCTCTCCGACCGAAGAACTCCTGACGAGAATTCTTTTGCCTATAACCCTCGGGGGTCCCAATGTCCGGGTAGCGGTCGCAGCATTTGTCGACTCTGGGTCTGGTGGCAACTTCCTGGATCACGACTATGCATGCAACAATCGGATTCCGTTAGTATAGAGAGTACCCATCGGCCTTGAGGCTATTGACGGCCGACCCCTCCAACCAGCGTTCATCATCTGGGAGTCTGTTCCTCTCACACTCTCCACTGTGGATGGTCACACTGAAGTCATCATCTTCGATGTTTTCCATTCACCCACAGTCCAGGTCATTCTGGGATTACCTTGGCTCCAGCTTCACAATCCGCGTGTCGATTGGACGGACAAATTGCCGATGTGGGGCTCTATCGTGAAGGAGGCTGTCGTATTCCCCGTTACCACGCTCACTGGCCTCGACACTTCAATACCACCTCTCTCCACTCTTCCAGAAGTTTACCGGGATTTTTTGGATGTCTTTAACAAAACCCAGGCTGAGGTTCTGCCGCCTCATAGTTCATATGACTGCCCCATAGAATTAATTCCTGGGGCCACACTACCTAAGTCTAAATCTTACCCCCTCTCCATGCCTGAGACCGAGGCTATGACTACCTATATCCAGGAGAACGTAAAGAGAGGCTTTATTTGGAATTCCACTTCCCCGGCCGGGGCAGGGTTCTTCTTCATGAAGAAAAAGAATGGCTCATTAAGACCCTGTATTGACTTTCGTGGGATTAACAAAATCACAGTTAAAAACCGGTACCCCCTTCCGCTAATCTCGGAACTCTTTGACCGGCTCCAAGGAGCCTCTGTGTTCTCCAAACTCAACCTGAGAGGAGCTTACAATCTGATCCGAATACGGGAGGGTGACGAGTGGAAGACTGCGTTCAACACCCGCACGGGCCATTATGAATATCTCGTGATGCCGTTTGGCCTCTGCAATGCCCCAGCCGTCTTCCAAGAATTTATGAATGATATCTTCCGGGACATTTTGGGTAATTTCATCATAGTATACTAGACAACATCCTCATCTCCTCCAGAAACCTTGAGGAGCATATACACCCTACCAGGGTGTTCCTCGCTCGGCTTCACGCAAATAGCCTCTACGCGAAGATGGAGAAATGTCTCTTCCACCAATCATCCACAGCCTTCCTAGGCTATATAATTTCCGACAAAGGCTTCACCATGGATCCTGAGAAATTGAAGGCTGTCCTAGACTGGCCCTTACCGAATTCCCTGAAAGCTGTTCAGTGTTTCCTTGGGTTCTCAAACTACTATCGGAAATTTATCCGTAATTTTTCTACTATTGCTCTGCCCATTACCGCCCTTACAAAAAAAGGGGCTGACCCGTCAGCATGGTTCCCTGAGGCCATCAAAGCCTTCGAGTTCCTCAAAGGAGCCTTCATCTCTGCCCCCATCCTTCATCACCCGGACACGTCTCTTCCCTTCACCTTTGAAGTCGACGCTTCCGACGTTGGAGCTGGGGCAGTACTTTTGCAAAGGTTCACACCTCAGGAAAAACTCCATCTTTGTGGGTTCTTTTCAAGAAAATTTTCGTCGGCCGAGAGAAATTATGATGTCGGGAACTGAAAACTCTTGGCGATCAAGCTAGCCTTACAAGAATGGAGACACCTTCTAGAGGGTACAGAGGAGCCAGTGGCCATTCTCACCAATCACAAAAATTGTACATTGAGGGGGCTCGTCGTCTGGGATCCCGCCAAGCACGTTGAGCACTTTTTTTCTCCCGATTAAATTACACGATTTCATATATTCCTGGTACCAACAATATTAAGGCCGACGCACTTTCACGTCAGTTCTCTACTGAAGAGAGATCTAGTGAACTTATGGAGACCATTTTGCCTGCCAAATACATAATTTCTGCTAATACTTTCGATATCCTGGATGAAATCACCAAAGCCCAGGCTCATATCCCTAGGAGAATAAGGGTGCCAGAAGGACGTCTGTACGCCGCTCCACATTTTCGCCACAAGATCCTGAATTGGGGGCATTCTTCCAGATTAGCTGGTCACCCTGGCTTCAAAAGGACACTGGATTTAATCAAACGTACCTTTTGGTGGCCTAAAATGAGCAAAGACATTTTTGATTTCACGAAAGCTTGTCTGGTATGCGCACAGAGTAAGTCTGCCAGACACAAACCATCTGGGCTTCTCATGCCCCTTCCCATCCCTGAACGGCCTTGGAAACATATATCCATGGGCTTTATTGTTGAACTCCCACCCTCCAAAGGGATGAATACGATCCTTGTGGTGGTGGACAGATTTTCCAAGCACATGCACTTTGCACCCCTCAAGGGTCTTCCCAATTCAGCCACCTTGGCCGACTTGTTTTCTAAAGAAATTTTCAGGCTACACGGCGTTCCGCTCACCATTGTCTCGGACAGGGGCACTCAATTTGTTTCTATGTTTTGGCGAGCGTTTTCTCAGAGACTTGGCATATCCCTCCGCTTCTCCTCGGGTTATCACCCACAGACCAACGGCCAGACGGAGAGAATGAACCAGACCTTGGAGCAGTATCTTAGGTGTTTCATGTCTGAATCTCAAGACAACTGGGTAGATCTATTACCCTGTGCCGAGTTCGGGATTAATTCGCTGAGGAACGAATCCACGCAAGAGTCGCTATTCTTCATTAATTACGGGTTCCACCCCAGCCGTCTTCCTCTCTCATCCATTCTATCTGGAGTACCTGCAGCAGATATCTAAGTCTCTAATCTACAAGACTCATGGAAGAGGATCTAAAAAGCCTTGCAAGGGGCCGTCCAAAGACAAAAGGTTCAAGCGGATCGGCGACGCCAGGTAGCACCAAAGTATAAACCGGGGGACAGAGTCTGGCTTTCCTCTAAGAATATCAAGCTTAAAACTCCTTCTCAGAAGCTGCCGCCCAGATTCTTGGGTCCTTTCAAGGTCCTCGAACGGATCAACCCGGTGGCTTATCGGCTTTTGCTGCCTCCCACCATGAGGATAGCCACAGTGTTCCACGTTTCTCTCCTGAAACCCTTCTTCCAGAATGTACATTTTCCGGACCGCTCTCACAGACCCAACCCAGTGGTGGTACAGGGGCAACAGGAATTTGAAGTTCAATTCATTCTCGATTCACGAGTTTCCAGGGTCAAACTTCAGTTCCTCGTTCATTGGAAAGGATACGGCCCGGAGGAACGTTCTTGGGTACCTCATCATCACATTCACGCTCCAGCTTTACTTAAGCAGTTTCATCGGAAGTTTCCTCATAAACCTTGGGAGAATTGTCCGGAGTCCGATCCTCAGGGGGGGGTACTGTAAGGGATCGGGGGACACGCGCCTTACAGCGGGTCCCCGTCACCCCGGCTCCCAGCAATTCCGCGCGGTCCAGGCCCCCTCCACGCCGGCTCCTTACCCGCTCCGGTCGGGCGCTGCTCCTGTCCTCCACGGCACACGCGCCACCTCCGCCCACATGCTGCCGGGACACGCACAAGACTGTTACAGGGCGCGCACGCACCCGTTCTCTTCTGCACTCCTCCTGCAGCCTGGGCTCCACCTCCCATCAGCTGGAGGCTATTCCCACTGATGAACACCACGCTAGGCATCTAAACCTATCCCTGGGGCCGCTCAGTCAAGCCCCCGCTCCACCTCTTGCTCCCATTGGTTCTCCCACATATATAGTCCCTGTCTGCCCTCTCCTTCCTCGCTCTGCATAGTTTTCTTGTGGCTCTAGTAGTGTTTTGCAGCTCACGCTCCAGTCCATGCCCTCATTTGATACCCTTGGATTTGATCTCGGCTCTCGTTAGACTTCGTGTACCTCGCTACCCACTGGACTCGGCTTTGGACCTCACTACGCTGCTCTCTCCTGCCCTTGACCTACGGCTTTTGGATCTATACCTTCGGACCTCTGGCACTCCGGACGCGGCAAGTATCTGGCTAACCCTTTCTCACCAGACCCGGCAACGCATCTTACCACACTCCGGGCACGCCCTCACTGCTGTGGGTGCATGTTATACCCTTACCCACCTCAGAACTGGGCACTGGTCAGGTCTGCGGGCAGTCAAGCGTTACATAAACAGGGGTGGAGTGCACCGCAGGTGAGGAGTAGTTGCGGATGGCAATAACCCCTCGAGTGCCCCTGGTATTGCGACATCGGCGTGAAGTGGAGACAAGAACGTCCTCCGTTTCATCATGGGACATGACGTGGGGGTGGAGCCTAGGTCCAGTCCTGGTAGGAGTACAGCGGCCCTTGTGTCACCCAATGTGTCACGAGACGTGTCATGGGGCGGGACCGACGTCCAATCCTCACAATACCCACCCCCCCTTCATGGGCGACCTCCGGGTGTCCCAGGGATGGCTTGGAGGGGAACCTTTGATGAAAGGCCCAAACGAGCATAGGAGCATGTAGTTGGTCCCTGGAGATCCATGAACGCTCCTCAAGGCGGATGCCCCTCCAATGGACCATGTACTGCAATTTTCCTCTGGAAATCCTGGAATCCAGAATGGTCTGGACCTCGAATTCCTGCTGGCCCTCAACCAGGAGATGCCCAGGGGGAGACATCGAAGCAGGGGACTGGGAATCCTGGATGAAGGGCTTGAGCAGAGAGGTGGGGAAGACCGTAGGAATCCTCATAGATGCTGGAAACTGCAGCTAGAAGGCCACTGATTTGACCTTCTCGATGATGGGAAATGGTCCAAAAAAACTGGGTGCCAATTTTTTTCAGTGGGAACCTTCAATCGAATATTCTTCGTGGACAGCCACACCTTTTGCCCTGGAATGTAAGTTGGTGCTTCACGGCGATGCCGGTCGGCCTGCTTCTTCTGCATGGAGACTGCCTTTCTGAGGTTCTCTTGAATCTTTTTCCATGACTCCTAAAGATGCAGAATCCTATTATCCGCTGCTGGTACCCCGGATCCAGGTCCCGTGGTAGGAAGCACTGAGGGATGGAAGCAGAAATTGGAAAAGAATGGCGAATCCTAAGTTGACTAACCACGTAGATGGTTATGTGAGACTTCGCCCACGGCAAGAGATCTACCCAGTTGTCCTGTGTATCAGAAATGAAGCAACGGATGATCTGTTGAAGTGATTGATTTGTCCACTGTCTGACCATTAGTCCGAGGGTGATAGCCAACAGTTCACGATTGCCCACGTCGTAATTCTGTTAGACAGGCAAGATTTTTTTTTTAAAAGATGGCACATGGTTGTAGTTTGGCTTGTGGAGTCTTCCTTTGGGACAAGGTTGCCCAGCCCCAACATCTGAAGCATCCTGTATGAACTTGCAAGTAATTTGCAAAGCCTAAAAAACATTGTAGGACCTTCAGGGTCGTAGGACGAGGTCAATTCAAAACTGCTTTTACTTTGGCTGGGTCCATGGCAAGGCCAGTATCGGAGATGATATAGCCCAGAAAGGATGTCATAGTCTGATGGAAGTGACACTTCTCCAATTTTGCAAACACGTGACTCTCCCATAGTTGTTGGAGTACCTGTTGACATGACCCGGATGTTTGCGTGCGGACTTGGAGAAGACTAGAATATCTCTAGATAGACAATGACGTATTAGTCCTGGAGATCCCTGAAAACCTAGTTGACAAAGTCCTGGAATACTGCGGAAGCATTACAAAGACCGAAAGGAATGACAAGCTATTCGTAATGTCCATCCTGGGTGTTAAATGCTGTTTTCCACTCATCCCCCTGTCAGATTCTTACAAAATTGGAGACTCCTTGTACAGTAAGTCCATTTTAGTAAAAATGGTGGAACCTTGTATACTGTCAAAGAGTTTGGCGATGAGAGGTAGGGATTGCGGTTCTTGATTGTGATTTTATTAAGTCCCCGATAATCAATACATGTCTGAGGGATCCATCCTTTTTCTTTACAAAGAAGAATCCTGCACCTGCAGGAGACGAGGACTTCCGGGTGAAGCCCCCTTTCAGGTTCTCTTGGATGTAGTCCTTCATGGCCTTGGTCTCTGGAGGTGACAGTGGGTAAGAACATCCTCGCGGAGGCAATGAACCAGGTAAAAGGTTGATGGGACAGTTGAAAGACTGGTGGGGTGGCAGCTCCTCGGATTGAGCCTTGTTGAACACGTCCTGAAATTCCGAGTAGATTTTTGGCAGATGAGATGTTACCTATTCCTGAACTGAAACCCTGCATAGGCCTTTGGACGGCACTGTGCAGCTCTGTAAGCAGTAAGAACTCAATTGAAAAAGCTGCTCTTCTGTACAGTCGATCCAAGTGTTATGCAGTTGAAGCTATGGGAGTCCCAGGATGATGTCGATGGTAGGAAAATGAATGACATCAAAACGGATCCTTTTGGTATGAACTACTCCTGTCTGCAATTGAAAAGGGAAAGTTTGAAGTGAGATGAAGGCAGGTTGTAAGGGTCGACTGTCAATAGCCTCTAGCCCTATCGGGTGACTTTTACATTCCAAAGGAATTAAATTTTTCTCCGCAAACCCCATGTCCATGAAATTCCCACCTGACACAGAGTCCAGAAAGGCCCGAATGGTGGCCTTGAAGGTGTCACGAGTTAGAATGATGCTGCTAATTTAACTTGTACAGGGGGACGGACAGACAAAAATAAATAAATAAGAAAAAGACAAGACAGCACATGACAATTATGGGAAGGAAAGCATAGCATAGGCATAGCAGTCTGTTTTAGAATAATATTGGCTACCATTGTGTATTATACACCAACATGAACAGAGGACTCTCTGTTTATTCCTCACAGTTATCTTTTGGTTATAAACCAAATTAGAATTGCCTTAATCTTGATAGCTTAAGTTATAGTGTATGTTATAGCAGCTAGGTCTGGTTGATTCATTTAATAGCTACTTTTATGGTTTATTGTAGATGCTGTCCTATATCTCTTTATCTTGTGATTATATATATATATATATATAATATATTTGTCAGCACACCTGGATTCTTGTATTCTAGCTGTACGAAAGCTAGGTAAACAGTTATATGATTATTGTTTATTTGTAATGTGCCAACTTTTTCCGCAGCACGTTAGAATGGGAGTACAGAGTGATATAAACAGAATATTATACCAAATAATAATAATATGAAATAACCACAAACAGATGCAAAGGTAGTGAGGAACCTGCTGTGGAGAGCTTACAATCTATCTAACAATGCAACCTCATGTGGGTTTCTGAATTGGCTGGTTTATTTAGCCTAAAAATTATGACATAAAAATAATACAGCTTCTATTCAGAAAGCATAAACAAATAGAAAGATAAGTTCTGAGCAGGGCTTTTCCCTTTTCCTAAAAAGGGCTGTTCCAAGTCCAGAGTCTTTATATAGCAAACAGGAATTATAGGAAAGACGCAAGCAGTTTTTCTCCAGAGTTTCAGTGTGTCTCACTGGTTCAGACAGCAGGAATGTGTGAGCAGCCTGGGTTTTTAAAGTCCCTTAACGAGGCAGCTGGGACCTGACCAATTAACAAGATCTTTTCCCAGCTGAAATTTAACCTGGTCACTGCTACACTGCAGATCTAAACATAGGTCTGCCAGGCATAGAGCTGATGGCTTATATACACCCTGTTACAGGGCTGCTTTTGGGTCAGAGTATGCCACAGGATGGAGAATGGTCCAGTCGCACAGCTAATCCCATTAAGGTTTTGGGATGTGCATGTTAAGGATTGTTAGAGTGGAGTATGTCATTCTGCATTTATTGCTTGGGGGCCTACAGTATGTATCAAGGCAAAAGTGGTGCAATTTTGGTGCAAAAGCATTGCACCATACAGTATGTACCAAAGAAAAATATCCTATTGTACTCAACTGGATATATTGCAGATTTCTTTACTATAGATGTGCACCACTTTTGTCTTGATACTTAAGCCCATTGAATTCAAGTCGAGCTTTCACTTTCAGAAAACTAAAAAAAGAGAGTTTTCCAATAGTGATGCAAGTATTAAACATCATCGAATTATATAAAAACAATATTAACACTATGGATGTGTGCAAAGTTCGCACAAAGCTGCAAAGCTTTTGAAATTGGCTGTTTTGTTTTTGAGGAAAAAAATCACTAGTTTAGCTGATCAATATATGCAAGGTCATATGACCTTACACACATGGTAAATTAACATAAAACCCTAGAGTAAAACTGAAATTGTACATACTTTACAGCAATTGTAGCTTTTTGTGAAGCCTCCAGTACCAACCTAAGTTAACACCTTGTCGTCCATGGCAAACAGTATATAATAAGGCAGATAAGGAAATAATGTCAAACATGACCTCTGCACATTTTGTAAACCAATTCCTCTACAGAATTCTTTTTTTTTTTTAGATACAAAACAAGAAATGAGGGATGTTCACATTTTCTGTCAATAGTCCAAACTGAACACGACCATTGCTGATTCAGACCAAATTAGTGATGAAAAATAGTTGTTGAAATCCAAACTGATGAATGTTGACTTTCAGGTAGAGAGAAATGGTTTAATTTGAATTCTCATTGATCCAGTTATATGCTTAATCCTTCAACAGTGAGCACCACAGATAAATCAATATCTGGTATGAATTTTTTTATGTAGCTTTTATCATTAGGCAAGACAGAAAATAAAATCCAGTACTGTAAGGTGGTATCTGATTACAGGGTTTCCCCTATATCTTATTCTTGTAAAATCTATTGTATACTAGAAAAAGGAGTGGACCTGCACCAGTACTACAACAAACAAATACTCAAAATAATTAATACATGTAATGTAGGTGCTCCTCCGAGGAAAAATACATACAGTATATGCAAACAAGAAAGAAGATCACCAAAAGACGGGACCGAAACCTGACACATCGAAGAGACTCTTGAGTTTGTATCAAAATATCAAATATTTTTCATATATAGTAAAATACAAAAACATAGCCATTATTAATTAAAAAGACTTAAAAAAAAAAATAGCACTAGGCAACAGCACCTGCGCACACACGCACACACACACACACACACACACACACACACACACACACACACACACACACACACACACACACACACACACACACACACACACACACACACACACACACACACACACCGGGTTCTCTAAACAAAATGGAGCCCAATAATGGGAAAGCCTAAATACTGTATAATCACCAAGCCAGTATTCCTTAACAAGAATAGGTACCCAGGTACTATACTGCATAAGCTGCAATAGGACAAAGGATAACCGTTCAGACCAAAATACATAAGTACAGTGAGCAAGAATGAGTAGTCACTCATATTAATATGTAATTAGTATCAAGTAACTGAAAAGGTATGTTTCATTAAAGTCTTTATCTGATAAACAGCGTGCTCATCCCCCAATGGGGTCTGCAGAGGCATCCTGGTACCTTTTGCTTGGATGTAAGCCACATGACACATGTCCTCCACTCTCTGCACGGCTGCCTGTAAAATGGTGAATTTATTTCAAGACTGGCTTGTTGACATTCAAAGCACTACATGACCAGGATCCAAGCTATCTTAAAGAGCTTCTAGTTCCCTACTCTCCCATCTGCTCACTTAGGCTTGTTTTATAGTTCTTGCTGCTGCATGTGCGGGCGCGCGACCGGTGTTTCCTGTGCACGTGGCGTGCGCGTTTAGTTTGTAGGCTGCAAGCGGTGACGCGCACGGTTAGGGGGCGTGACTCTGACATCACAGCATTAGTCCGCACTGTGATTGGATTGCAGCAGCGCGAAATACAATTTTATTGTAATTTCCCTGGGCTGCCGCGCCACCGCTCACGGCTGTGCGCGTGCACGCGTCCCTAGTATAGAAACGCCTGGCTAAACACAGACAGTTCTAATTGATGCGCGCACTATATTACAGGCCTTAGACCGGCAGGTGAAGGACTCCGAACAGTTCCCAGAATCTCCTTGACTTCCTTTGAGGCCCGAGCTGTTATCCACGCTGCTCCCACTCTCTGGAACAATCTGCCTCGTACAGTTTGAAAAGCACCCTCTCTGCAAATCTATAAAAACAGGCTCATGACCTACCTGTTTATCCAGGCATTTAATTAATGAACCACAACCTGTCCAGCATTTAATAGCTACAGCACCGTCCCATCCTGTATTGTATTTTTCCTTGTGTTTGGTATCTTTTATAGCCTTAAATGTTCTATTTTTGTTTTTTCTTTTTAACTGTGAAGTGCTTTGCGTCCCAAAAGCAATATTTAAATAAAGTTATTATTATTATTTTTATTAAGCTTACTTGCATAGCAGCAATTTGAAGTGTTGGCGTGCGGTCGTCACGATCTGCTGGTGAATACGCATGCTGGCGTACTATTGCGTGATTCACTAAATGCAGCGTCATCAGGGAAATTCCAATATGTGCCCAGAAGAGCAATTTATATACCCTCAGTGGTTGATGACATACCACCAGAAATAGAAAGAAAGATACTTTTTTTTATATAGCATGGATTGTAAATATATAGATATATATATTTATGTCATAAGGAGTGCTATTGAGCGTGGCCAAATGTATACAATAAAAGACAGAAATGCCCAATGCTTCATCCAATGTGAGAAAATACAAAGTAAAAAACTTAAATATTACTATTCTCGTGACTAAGGGTCATTTAGTTAAACCCTTTGTCCAAAGCGTTATAAGCCTGCCGCCACGTCACGGCATGACCAGTAAGCAGGTCCTAACACTACCTGTGAAAATTCTCATTTACCTCTGCTGGAGGGAGAATGACCACAGTGGGTCTGTCCTGCTCAGGAACATGAAAAAACCTGGGACCTGCTTACTAGCCATGCCGTAACGTGGCTGCAGGCTTATAACGCTTTGGCCAAAGAGTTTAACTAAATGATCCTTACTCACGAGAATACTAATATTGAAGTATTTTACTATGTATTTTGTCACATTGAATGTAGCATTGGGCTTTTCTGTCTTTTGTTGTAACCCAGGAATCCTGTGAAATGTAACTTTTATTTAATCCTTGTGGTACTTCTGTATTCAGATTAAATATCCATCTGCTCTCATGCTGTAACAACTGTTTTTCCATGTTTCCTCCTCTGATGCCCATAGATATTCGCATTGGCTTGATAATATGCATGAGATTCACTCTACACAGACTAGTGGAGAGATACCTCATAATAAATCTATGGATATGTTGTTTTACAAATTTAGAGATTTCATATTTAAACAAACCAGGGCATGGTGGAAAATGGATTACAAAATTATATGAAGTTACATATGATTCCAAGAGGGTTGAGAATAAGAATATTTCCGTCTGGGGAAGTGGAGGAGGGATGATTTAGTGTACACTGGGAGTCTTAATAGATGTTCCCTAGAATTAATAATTGCTTGCACTGCTGATATACAAATCTCGACTAAAGTGAATCCCGTTACTGATGCTCTAAAAATAAACAGGCAAAAAAATTATTAAAACACTGTATAAAGTGTATAAAGGTGTCACGAGGGAGACTCCAGGAGCGGGTAGGACCTCGGTGGCCGGAACAGCGGGAGCAGGCAAAGATTGCTGGATCACGGGCTGAGGTAGATGGCAAGCGGCAAGTCGGATCGTCGTGGGCAAGCAGGGGTCAATGGCAGGCAGCAACCAGGATCGTCGTGGCCAAGCAGGGGTCGATGGCAGGCAGCAAGCAGGATCATCGTGGGCTACACGCAGAGGTTCGGCAACAGGAAGGCCAGAGCAGAACAGGGGAGCAGGAACCGGGCAGGGGAGCAGGGACAGGTCTGGGACTTGCTAGCAGGAAACAGACTGGGGCAATCTAGTTAAATAGCAAGGGCCTTTAATATGAACAGGACTCCAATACAGAATAGGACTGGTACAGGAACAGATACAGGAACAAGCTGTGGCAGAAGCATGGGCAATGACATGGAGTCTGACATAAAGCAAAGGCAAAGACCCAAACAGGAAGCAGGAACAATAAGGACAGAGAACAGGAGCAACAAGAGGAGACAGACAGACAAACCCCAGAGCAGACAGAAAGCAGCAGCACACCCAGTGGACAATGAAAGGAACTATGGCTAGGAGCAGGATGGCTAGGAGACCCTGACAAAAGGCTATAATAGTGTAACCGAGCTCCCTCTTAACTCCGGTACGGGGAGGGGAGCTGGGTGGATCTGAGCTGCCGAGCCCCGCGCGACCGGGGAGTGCTCTGGTGCAGGCAGCGGCCATCTTGGATGTTGCGCATGCGCGAAGCAAGAGATGTGCATGCGCGAAGCAAGAGATGTGCATGCGCAGTGGGTGCAGAGTGCGGCGGCCATGTTAGATGGCTCCGTGAAAACTAAACGCAATCTTTACAAAACAAATTTAATCAAACTGGAAAAAACACATAGAACCAATTCAAACTCTGACACATTTTGTACCATGCAGGGTACTTTGTCATTGACAAAGTACCAGGCGTCAGACGCATCAGAGTTTGGCTTGGTTCTATCTGTTTTTTCCAGTTTGATTAAATTTGTTTTGTAAAGATTGCTTTAGTTTTCACTGACAGACTAGCAGTGCACCGGTTTTTTCCTTACCTCTTGTTCAGATCAAACCTGATTTTAAATCTTTTTGTTTTAACTTTTGATAAATCTCTACAGACAGAGTTGAATAACTTTGTATTGAACATCAAAGATAATAATAAGAATAAATTCAGCAGAGACTGTATGGACTATACTCCGAACTTGGTATGCAAATGGAGAACAACAAGACTATTTACAGGGTCTGACCATGGAAGACCAATTAAATCGTCTTATTACAAAACACCAGAGAGTGAATCTTCAGATGAGAGTATTGATAGGACTGGTGTAATATGGATACAAATAATACTGCTATGCCTAATACCTCTCGAGGTTTTTCTGTGAAGGCCAATCATCAATGGAAACTGCTATGAGAAGAAAAGGATCAGACGAAGGGGAAAGAAAATTAAGAGCTTGAGGTCAATGGGCATATCAGAAACAGTGTCCAAAATACAGATGACAGTGTCCACCATGACAAACCAAATGGAATCAGTCGGAGAAAAATAAAATTGTGGAAAAACTGGTGACTGTGGAAATTTTCAGCTGTATAAACTTTCACGAAACGTAATTGACCCATCTCCAATAATTAGTTAATGTTTCGGGTTCTGACGCACCCATGCAGTCACAAAGAACATCTTTTAGGGACCAAAAAAAATATCATCAACAAATGATGTTATCCTGATCCCTTTCACATGGGCCCTTCTACAAAAAAAGCATTTCATGCAATACTGCATTCTCTCTTCATATAAAATCACTTCTTTCATTGGGAAAACAGATTAGTCGCAATGTTTGGAGTGATGCACGTGTCTAGCAGAAGACTGGATAATGACGCAATTAAGTCTCCCAAAAGTATAGGGTGCTTTATAAAGTTAATTAAAACATAGATAAATACATATCCATATTTATGAGGTAAGCCAATTGCTTCTGCAGCAATTACACAATCTTGTTAAAAAAACCTCCAGGTAGTGTGTTAAACAAATGTGCAAAGTGGTTGGATGAATTAACTGAAAAACTGATTTGTGTTTCTCACGTCACTGGGCTAGAAATGAGGGCCTGTCAGCCAGGCATTTCCTACCACCATTGCTGGAAGAACTGCTTACGGTAATTTGTGTTCCAGCTAAGCTTCAATGCCTATGATTCTTTTATGAATTTTTTTTTTTTATCTTATGGAACCAGACTTGTAGGACAACAAGCAGGAAAAGATAACATGAAAAGGAACTAATGCCGTTAGGCGCTTATCTATCCGGATAGATTTAAATTAATGAACCAGGTGGTGTAGGATAAAAAGTACAATTACTAGTGAAATGGAAAGAAGCAGGCTCTTGATTTGTGGTTATTTATTTGCTATATTTTTTTGACTTGGAAAGTTTATACAGTATGATATTTTAATTCATGTGTTTCTATATTTAGACACAGACAGAAACGCAGACTGGAGCTTTGGTAAAGTGTTATTACTGTAATTACTTCACTGCTGCATATGGGGACAGAACATCTGTTCTCTGCAGAACTCTATAATATTTACGGTGTTAAATGACACATATTGATTAACAATTTATACTTTGGTAAGCGCACCTGGTAAATACAGATGTAACAAGCTTTAGGTACCAATGAATTAATACTATGGGGGTTCCATTCAGAAGCATGGACCCCCGTAGCGCGGTTGTGGCAGACATTGCTTGTTTGCTGTGGCACGGAGGATAGAAAGTCATGCAACATCTGAATAATACCCTTATAAGGAGACAGAATCTTCAAGCTCCACAAGACACATTTTAGCTATACTGTATGTGCTGGGCACGGGGGAGATAAAGCTGACTGCATCTGTACTGCCCTAGCATCTGGAAGGTGTCATGCAGTACACATGGCAGGGCTGCACAAGACACTGTTTGGAGAAGATGCAGTCCTGTGTCTTACATTAAAATAAACTTATTTTAAAATAAGATAATACTGTATCTACTTAGCAGATAATAGCAAAACTGCCATTGGCAGAACATGACCACCTGCTTTAGGTCAGCGTCCTGGAAGAACTATAATCAGCTATAAAGCTGATTTATACCACAGAATGGTATGAATAACGATAATTTAAACCAATTAATAATTTATATGCATGTCATCATTTTTAATTATTATATTTTAATATGTTAACTTAAATAAATATGATAAAAAACAAACACTTATGGTTTAAATTAGATGCTATATGAAATGAGTATGAGTGTTGTGACAAACGCCCCTCTTTTGTAGTGCTGACGTCTGTCTGGGTTCTTCCCGACACAGTCTTCTAGGGTTATTTAATACAAAAACAGGATCATGCAAAGTATTAAGCTGCTTAACTCAGGCTTCTGCCTGCTTTATTTTCATCCAAGTAAGGTACTGCAGCTTTAACATGTGTAGGTTAGAGGTACTCAGATACTTTCATTCAGCAGTTCACACATTTCAGTGTTACAGTATTTCCCACACTGTTATTTCAAGAAATAAAACCAAAATCATATAAGCAAAATCCTATCCCTTTCAGGGATCTAACTACACATAGAATCAGTCTCTCTAACAGCTGCTGGCCAACTAACCTGGTTCCCCAGCTTAAAACAATGCTCTCTCATTTAGGGTCACAAGATACAGCACAGTCTTTTAGCAACAGCAATAACCATTTGTTTGTCTTATCTGTTTGGGGTGTCCAGGCAAATCCTCTGGTACTGTGATACGTGGAGAGGCCGTCAACCTCGATACTGGATGCAGGGGAGCAGCGACACACCCAGCCCCCAGGCTCCAAGGAGAGAGAGTGAAATGCAAAACCTCTCTGCTCTAAATACCTGTGCATGTGATTAGAAGAGCAGGTGAGGGAGAACTAGAGCCATTGTAATCTGTGGTCTGGATTTTCCATCCAGCTGCCTGAGTTAATGGGAAGATGTGGAACGGATCATTTTTAGCTATTCCTGCACTTTCTGCTCTAAAATGGGGCAGAAAGCTGCCTAACATCTTTGGACTATGTCACATATCCCCCTCCCCAGCTCACACCTACTGGGGTGAGCGGCCATGGACCTCACTGGGGTGAGCGTCCTACCTGAAATACTTGAGCTAACTCCTCAGTACAATATTAAGTATTCACATGATACGAATATGAACTTCATTATAAATTTACCAACCGAAAAGGGCATTTTTTTTCCCCATATTGTAAGCTACCAATATTTTTTCTCTTATACTACAGCCTTGTAATCTTAAGGGCCATCAACCCTGTATATTAATTTGTAGTTTAGCTACATTTTCAACACAGAGAACCAATATAACATTGTAATATTGACAAAATGCTTATTTGCATAGTTAAGTGTCCGTGACATAGTCCACACGTGTAATAAAAAAAATAAATCGGTCAGTTCCCCCAAACATTTTTTTTTTTTTTGACTTCCAGTCTATTGCATCCTTTGACTTTATTTCATAGCCCGCTGCAACCTGCAAATGACTGGACTGTTTCTTTAGCTTCTGATGAGACCCTTGGACCAGATTCTCCTTGGCTCCACAGTGTGGTCCAGATTGGTGAGATATGGAACTATTCAGGCGCCATGTTAACCTTCGTTGTTTTTTCTTTTCAATCTTTGATTTCCCTTTTGTGGCCATTACCACGCCTTTGGGTTTTGGAGACCTAGTTGCCTCTGTACAAACGTAGTCCATATTAACCATGTCATCAGGATCTGTCAACAAGTTTGTGTTTTCAGGAACTGCCACCCACTTGGCTAAAACATCTTCTGTGTTGTCCTGGGTGTGTCCACTAGTTTGATAATCTTCTGGACAACGTAAATGAAATTGAGGATCTGGATTTTTGAATTCCAGATCAGGGAGTATATTCTCAGGAGGGTGCCTATCTGTTTCTGGAATAACAGCAGCACAATCAAAGTCAATTCTTTCTCCTTCCTCTTTGTCATCAGTGAGGGCATTGAGTTTACTTTCCCTGGTCTCCTTTTGTGACCGTGTCTCTTTTAGCCTTGGAATCTCTTTCTCCAACTTCATCTTTATAGCAAATCGTAATATTGCAACAGCATTGAAGATACACGTATAGGAACGTACAGCTTGCTTGGTTAGGAGGTAGGATTGATAGCCCGACTGAACCACTTTAGCCGCTTCTCCCATGTCCGTCATCTGTTTCAGAGCGAGGTTTAACTCTGTTTCATTTTCTCTATTCTTGACCTGCAGCTGCAGGTGCTCCTTCCGGGTCTTGTCCAGCTCCAGCTGCAGCCGGGCCCCCTCATTTGCCATGTGGTCCAGCTGCTTGTAGATATCGGCCATCTCGCTTTTATAGCGCAGTGTCAGGCAAACCACCTGACGGACGGACACCTCCTCTCTCTTGGCGCACTGTATCTCGCGCTCAGCCATCTGCTTCTGCAGCTCTTCAACCTGATCGTGCCAGACCTCCCTCAGGGTCTTCACCTCTTTCTGGTGCTTGCTCTGGGTTTGCATCAGCGCCTCCATTTTTTGGAGCTCTGCAGTTTGTGTCGCCTGGATCGCCGCTGATTCTGTATTCTGCAGTGCTTCCTGCATTTCTAACTTTTCCTGGATCAATTGCTTCTCCACTTTTTCTGCTTGGTGAAGCTTCTCATCACCTTCACTGATCTGGTCAGTCAAGTCTGAATTTTTCTGTGTCAGACTTACATTCTCTCTTTTTACAGTCTCTAAATTACTCAGGGTATTCTCATAGGTTTTCTTCAATGTACACAGCTCTGTGCTGCGAGCGTAGACCTCATGGCGTGAGAGTTCCAGCTCTGCTTTAAGCGCGCTAGCCTCTTGCCGAGAAACCCCCAACTCTGTGATGAAGTTTTGCACATCTTTCTGGGACATCTCATAGCATAGTTTCCAGTCAGTTCTTGTTTTCTTTGATTCGCTTGGCTCTCTGCCTATGGTGGTAGCAGTAGCCTTTGTCATCTCTAGGCGTGTCGTCATTCCTGGGACGATTGCGCCAGGCCCTATGGGCTGTTGCTCATCTCGGCGCCTTTCTGACGCATGTCCTGACAGCGCAGGTTCAAGTGGCTCGGTCACTTCCCCTGTGACTTGAGGAACAGTTTTCTTTCTTTTTGCTTTATTAGCTCCAGAGATATCAGTGGTCCTGGGCACACACTCACTGTTATCAGCTTCCACATCTTGCTTGCACTCACAGGGCGTTGCTTGCTTTTGCAGCTGTTTGTCTTTGAAAATTTTGGGGCACACATCTTCCATGTGACCTACTTCACGACAGGCCCAGCATACTAAATTCATCTGTAGGTACGGCTCTCCTCCAGGGTCGTGATCATAGTATGGCCTGAAGGGACACTGTTTTGTATGGTTACGTACATTACACAACAAACATTTCACGTCGGCTATTTTAGAAACAATTGCTAGCTGCAATTTCACTCACTTCAGCAACTTACATACAGCACTTGCTAGCTGCAAATTCACTCACTTCAGCAAAAGGCATTAGCTTTACAAACAGCACTTGCTAGATGCAAAAAATTTTTTTTTTTTTCTTCAGCAAAACATTTTGGTTTTCTGTTTGGGTTCAGGGTGCTATTGCATCCACACTTCGCACATTCTCTGTGTACGCTAGAAGCACAACTGATATACACAGTGGAACAGACTTCACTCATAGCATCTGTATTTTACTTCAGCTGGGCGGCCATTTTAAACCCCCGCATTTATTTGCAAACCCACAGACTTTAGTGTCTGCCCGCATTCTCCACCATATGTGACAAACGCCCCTCTTTTGTAGTGCTGACGTCTGTCTGGGTTCTTCCCGACACAGTCTTCTAGGGTTATTTAATACAAAAACAGGATCATGCAAAGTATTAAGCTGCTTAACTCAGGCTTCTGCCTGCTTTATTTTCATCCAAGTAAGGTACTGCAGCTTTAACATGTGTAGGTTAGAGGTACTCAGATACTTTCATTCAGCAGTTCACACATTTCAGTGTTACAGTATTTCCCACACTGTTATTTCAAGAAATAAAACCAAAATCATATAAGCAAAATCCTATCCCTTTCAGGGATCTAACTACACATAGAATCAGTCTCTCTAACAGCTGCTGGCCAACTAACCTGGTTCCCCAGCTTAAAACAATGCTCTCTCATTTAGGGTCACAAGATACAGCACAGTCTTTTAGCAACAGCAATAACCATTTGTTTGTCTTATCTGTTTGGGGTGTCCAGGCAAATCCTCTGGTACTGTGATACGTGGAGAGGCCGTCAACCTCGATACTGGATGCAGGGGAGCAGCGACACCCCCAGCCCCCAGGCTCCAAGGAGAGAGAGTGAAATGCAAAACCTCTCTGCTCTAAATACCTGTGCATGTGATTAGAAGAGCAGGTGAAGGAGAACTAGAGCCATTGTAATCTGTGGTCTGGATTTTCCATCCAGCTGCCTGAGTTAATGGGAAGATGTGGAACGGATCATTTTTAGCTATTCCTGCACTTTCTGCTCTAAAATGGGGCAGAAAGCTGCCTAACATCTTTGGACTATGTCACAGTGTATACATTTAAAAAAAGAGCAAAACTGGGTGTGTGAAATCAGACCCTACCAGAAACTTACATTCCAAAGCCAAAAACTAAGCTAAAACCATTAAGATTTGTAGAATGAAAACCATAATGAAAACCCAAAAATGCCCAAACCCAAGTGCTCATTTCTTCTGTGGAGTTACCAGTGTTTTTTTTGTTTTTTAACAGTTGGGGTATTTCTTTCATGCTTTATTGTGCTGTCTTAGATAAAAATCCAGTCAAAACAAATCAAGTTTTGGAAAAAACCAGAACCAAAACACACAAAAAAATGTTATAACCAAACCACGTATGAAAGCGCCCATCCTTACATACAGATGTAGCCCAATTTACTGTCCCGGAGCTGTGGGATGAAAAGCAAAACGCTGCAGCCCCAGGGACAGTATGACAATAGGCCCCGATCCCACTGAGAGAGTTCCACAGGTTTTAGTAATTGGTGGAGCAGAGCATAACAAGCGCACAAACTTGCATGCAATCAAAATAATTTCAGTTAATAAAAGGTGTCAGTGAATAAAACTGAGTGGGAGTGAGAGGAGTTAATAAGGCAGGAGGAGAGGCGAATATCGTTGGCACAATGGAGGGGGCATTCAGGGATATATTTGGGGATGAGGGCTATGATGTAAAGGGGGGAAGCATCGTTGAGAGCTTTGAAAGTTAGAACTAGGGTTTAAAATGTAATTCTAGAGGATATGGAAAGACAGCGTAAGGATTTGCCTAGTGGAGCCGCAGAAGTGGAGCGTTGCGTGAGTGAGATGAGTCTGGCAGGAGCCTTTTGGATGGACCGAAGTTGGGACAGGCGGACAAAGGGAATGCCAACTAAGAGACAATTGCAGTAGGCAAGGCAGGACAGAATAAGAGAGCGAATTAAGATTTTAGTTGTCATGTGTGAGAAAAGGGCGTATCCTACAGTCGCAATAATTTTGAGGGGGAGATGACAGGATTTAGTGAGGGCTTAAATGTGAGGGATGATGGAGAGGGCAGAGTCAAATATGACACTTAAGCAGTGGGTTTGGTATCTTGATGAGATTCTGGTGTTACTGAGAATGAGGGGATTTTGGGTGCAGGGGTGGAATTGGGAAAGATTATTAATTCTGTTTAGGACATATTAAGCTTCAGGTAATGGTGGGGCATCCAGGAGGAGATTGTGGATAGACAGTTGGTGACACCGGACAAGAGAAAGGGGGAGAGATTAGGGGAGAAGAGGTAGATTTGGGTATTATCAGCATAGAGAATTCTTGAATTTGTAGGTCTTGCTTTGATGAAATTAACAGTTTTCACAGCAGAGTCCAAAACATTCTTAATTTCCAATGGCATTTTCCTGGTAGCCAGTGCTTCTTGGTGACTGCTACAGTGCACCCATCTGGCATTAGGAGTCACTTCATGGGTGCGAGCCATTAACCCATTGTGTATCTTGTCATTGGTCATGTACAGACAGGTAAAAGCAATAGTCGGCACTCCAGAGGACTTGATATAAACATGAGAGTTTTTTGTGGGATCAACGTTTCGGTCCCTACTTGGACTGTGTTTTATAAGCATTGTATCTCTATGTGAATTACTAAAAATCTAAATTTTTAAAATGTAAAACTAAATATGTTTCTGTTTACTGCTGAAGGGGTGTTAAGATTTTAAATGATTTATTAATTAATATTTACTCAAGTTAAGTTTTATCTCTTTCTTGTGTGGGTTTCTAGGTCCAGTATTTGTTGCTTATTTATCATACAAATAGACAACAATATTGCACTTTGTTTTATTGTGGGAATGCATCCCAATCAAGGATTATTTTACTTTCTTTATATTTTTTGTTTACCCTTACAAATCGAGTGATAGCACCCTTAAATAAGTAGAGAGAGAGAGGAATCTTTTATTTTGTGGTTTCGAAAGTAAGATCAATCTTAAAAATTCCTTGAAGTACATTAATAACAAAAAGATTAGGAAAGAAAATATAGGACCCTTTAGTAAGAGATGAACATGCAAATTATTTCAGCTAAGTTAAAAGCAAAGATATTAAACAAATACTTTGCCTCTGTATTTACCAGGGAAGAATCAATTGCAAAAATAGTGCCCCTGGAAGAAGTCACAACCTCTATATTAACGTCACTGAGGAACAAGTTCATAGGCGGCTTGATAAAATGAAAGTAAATAAAGCACTTGGCCCGGTGGAATTCACCCAAAAGTTCTTAAGGTGCTAAGTTCATTAATAGCCAAACCGTTATATTTAATAGGCAAGGACTTCATATCCAGAGGCTCAAGTCACATAAGATTGACATAAAGCAGACATGGTGCCTATATTTAAAAAGGGAGCTACATCACAACTGGGGAATTACAGACCTGTACGCCTGATATCAATAGCAGGGAAGCTACTTGAAGGTTTTTGTATGGGATAATAGGCAGGAATACCTAATGGATTACAGAGTTATTAGTAATAGTCAGCATGGATTTATGAAGGATAGGTCATGCCTACCCTTTTTAGTTTCTTTGAGTACGTAAGTGTAATCCGGTTTCCCGGTTTCCCCCACCCAATCTCATAGGGTGTCTAAAGCTCAGGCTACATGTCTCAATGTGGTGCGTACCTGCTGGCAACAGGGGACCCTGAGTCTCCCGCGATGACATGGGGAAGAGCAGGACAGGTTTCTGGGGTTGTGCCTCCATTCTCTTCACTTGTGCAGCGCCTCCATCTCTTGCAGCCCCCAGAAGTATGGGGTGGAGTACCTACAGAAGCATTGTCTCCCCCTCCTCCTGATACACTCCACTCTCAGGCAGGAGATTGTATAAAAGTGCAAGCTCTTTATTTGGCTCTTCACCGTCACAGCAGACAGTTGCACGGCAGGCTGTCCTCCTTTAGGATGTCCCAGACTCCACTCCAGGCCTAGGGTCACCCAGAGTGGGTCTAGCTCTTCCCCTACCCCCTAAGCAGGGTATGGGGTGTGCACTCTCCCTTCCCAGAGGGAGGCCTCAAGATAGCCAGTCCTGGCAGCTCGGTCTATGCCACCCACACTCTCTCCCTGACTCAAAACTGACTCGCACTACTCACTTACTCACTCACTAGACTAAATAGAAACTGGCCATACCCTAAGTAGCTCCAACAGGCACCACCCCTGTGTCTCTTGATTGGACACAGTGTCTGGTGACCTGCCTCCACTCACCTGACGTGGGGGAAACCCATGATTACTCCTGGCAAACCTGCCCTTACAGGGATTACTGCCAGGAGGAGGATAGAATAATAGCCCAAACTTACCAGGGCTAAATAAGTATGAATTTAGACCAGGGTAAAGCCGTTCATGTGGTGTACTTAGATTTTGCAAGGGCTTTTGATACAGTTCCACACAAGAGGTAAGTGTACAAATTAAAAGTTGAAGGATAGATAACAGAAAGTTGTAATAAATGGAACCTTTTCAGGTTGGGCTGTAATTGTAAGTGGAGTAAGTTCGGTACTTGAACCACCACTTTTTCACTTGTTTATTAATGACCTTAGGTTGGTATAGAGAGCACTGGGACATTAGGCATGTAAATGGCATGTGAGGTTTAATACAGATAAATGTAAGGCTATGCAATTGATAAACCAGCTACTAACAAATTAAATGGGGCACAATAATATGGAGTACAGTTTTGTGCACCAATCCATATTAAAAACATGTAGCACTAAAAAGTGCAAATATTTAACCAAATTGCACCAAATTAATAAAGGGGATGGATAATCTGATTTATGAGGAGAGGCTAGCTAATATAGATTTGTTTACATTAGAAAAGAGGCATCTAAGAAGGGATATGGCAAATATATAGAAATATATTCAGGGTCAATACAAGGAGCTTTCAAAAGAAATATGCATGCCATGGACAGCACAGACTACACAGGGTCATCCATTAAGGTTGGAGGAAAAGACATTTCACCAGCAACAAAGGAAATGCCAGTTACAATGTGGAATTCATTACCCATGGAGACTGTGATGGCAGATGCAATATATATCTACAGTACAAAAAAAGATTTCACATCTTTAAAAAAAAAAAAAAAAAGGAAAGATATACAGCGATATACCAAATAAATAAACATGGGAAGGACGTTGATCTAGTGAACAATCTGATTAGTTATTGAAGTAAGGGATTTGTTTCGCCTCATGAGACATGATTGGATAATGTTTCACTGGAGTTTTGTGTTTGTCTTCCTCTGTATAAATATACAGATAAAGCGTGATTTATATTCAACATCCACGTCAAAGTGCAGTATGAGCACTTTGTTGTCCGCACCTCAGCCGCGGCACTAAGCCGCAGGGACATTGTTTATGGGGTGAGTTATTATTTGTGTTGTTGCAGTTCAGTGCATGGCCAGCTGGTTGCGCACTGAATATCTTTGCCTCTGATACTCTGAATGCTACAGTCCTGTAAAGCAGGTGTCTGAAGAGACGATAAAATATACACATCTCTTTGTCAATTACCTTGTGCATCTCTATAGTTACATACACAGTTACATAGTTACATGAGGTTGAAAAAAGACGTAGGTCCATCAAGTTCAACCTATGCTAAATTTAGACAACAGATACTTTATCCTATATCTATACTTACTTATTGATCCAGAGGAAGGCAAACAAAAAAAACCCTTAAGGGGAAAAAATAATTCCTTCCTGACTCCGAGAATTGGCAATCGGATTAATCCCTGGATCAACATCCTTCCCATTTATACTTATTTGGTATATCCCTGTATACCTTTCCCATCTAAAAAGATGCCCAACCTTTTTTTGAACAAATCTATTGCATCTGCCATCACAGTCTCCATGGGTAATGAATTCCACATTTTAACTGCCCTTACTGTAAAGAACCCTTTCCTTTGTTGCTGGTGAAATTTCCTTTCCTCCAACCTTAAGGGATGGCCCGAGTCCTTTGTACTGCCCGTGGGATGAATAGTTCTTTTGAAAGCTCCTTGTATTGTCCCCGAATATATTTGTATATAGTTATCATATCCCCTCTTAGACGCCTCTTTTCTAATGTAAATAAATCTAATTTAGCTAGCCTCTCCTCATAAGTTAGAATGTCCATCCCCTTTATTAATGTGGTGGCTCTTCTCTGCACTCTCTAGTTCCATAATGTCTTTTCTTAGGATTGGTGCCCAAAATTGTACTCCATATTCAAGGTGTGGTCTTACTAATGCTTTGTAAAGGGGCATAATTATGTTTACTTCCCTTCCATCCATTGCCCGTTTGATGCAAGATAATATCTTGTTTGCCTTAGCAGCTACTGCATGACATTGGGCACTATTGCTAAGCCTGCTGTCTACAAGTACTCCTAAATCCTTCTCCATCAAGGATTCCCCCAATACATCTCCATTTAATTTGTAAGTCGCCTTTTTATTCTTGCATCCCAAATGCATAACCTTACATTTATCTGTATTAAACCTCATCTGCCATTTACCTGCCCACGTTTCCAGTCTCTCCAAGTCCTTCTGAAGAGAAATTACATCCTGCTCTGATGCTATTACCTTACACAATTTAGTATCATCAGCAAAGATGGAGACTTTGCTCTCAATGCCAACCTCAAGGTCATTAATAAACAAGTTAATAAGCAGGGGTCCCAGTACCGATCCCTGAGGTACTCCACTCACGACTTTAGCCCAACCTGAAAAAGTTCCATTTATTACAACCCTCTGTTGTCTGTCCTTTAACCAGTTTTCAATCCAGGTGCATTTATTATTACTGAGTCCAATTTTCTTTATTTTGTACACCAACCTCTTGTGTGAAACTGTATCAAAAGCCTTTGCAAAATCTAAGTAGACCACATCAACTGCATTACCCTGGTCTAAATTCCTACTTACCTCCTCAAAGAAACAAATATGGTTAGTTTGGCAAGATCTATCCTTCATAAATCCATGCTGACTATTACTAATAACTTTGTTTTCCATTAGGTATTCCTGAATATTATACCGTATTAAACCTTCAAGTAGTTCCCCTACTATTGAAGTCAGACTTACAGGTCTGTAATTTCCCGGTTGTGATCTAGCTCCCTTTTTAAATATAGGCACCACATCTGCTTTACGCCAATCTTGTGGTACTGAGCCTGTGGAAATGGAGTCCTTGAATATTAAATATAATGGTTTTGTTATTACTGAGTTTAACTCCTTGAGAACTCTTGGATGTATGCCATCGGGGCCAGGTGCCTTATTTACTTTAATTTTTCAAGTCGCTTATGAACTTCTTCCTCAGTTAACCAATTATTCATTAATATGGAGGTTGTGGCTTCCTCCTGCGGCACTACTATTGAACTTGATTCTTCCCTGGTAAACACAGAGGCAAATAATTTGTTTAATACCTCAGCTTTTTCCTTATCTCCAATAATCTGCCTACCCATCTCACACTGAAAGGGTCCTATATTTTCTTTTCTCATTTTTTTGTTATTAAGGTACTTCAGGTTTTTTTTAGGGTTGACCTTACTTTCTATTGCAATCCTTTTTTCATTATCCATTTTTGCTAATTTGATTGCCCTTTTGCAATTTTTGTTATATTCCTTATAATTCTGATACGATGTCTCTGTCCCTTCTAACTTAAAGAATCTAAACACCTTCCTCTTCTTGTCCATTTCCTCCCCTACCTGTTTATTTAGCCACATTGGTTTTGACTTTTTTCTTTTATACTTATTACCCAAGGGTATACACTGATAAGTGTGCTTTTCTAACAAGGTTTTAAAGACTGCCCATTTATCTTCTACATTTTTCCCTGCAAAAACATCATCCCATTGTATTACTACTAGATTAGACCTCAGTTTATTAAAATCTGCCTTTCTAAAGTTTAAGGTCTTTGTTTAACCCAAGTAATCTGTTTTTTGATAATTTATTTCAAATGTGACCATGTTATGATCACTGTTACCCAAATGTTCCAGGACTTGAATATTTGTTATTACTTCTACATTGTTTGATATGACCAAATCCAGAACTGCCCCTCTCCTGGTTGGTTCCTCAATAATTTGGGTCATATAATTGTCTTTAAGCACCCCCAAAAACCTGTTTCCTTTTGTTGTAACGCTAATCTCATTGCCCCAGTCTATGTCTGGATTATTAAAATCCCCCATTATGCAAACATGACCCAGTTTTGATGCCTTCTCCATTTGCAAAAGTATTTTAGCTTCCTCAATCTCACAGATATTTGGTGGTTTATAGCATATTCCCACAAACATTTTCTTTATACTTTTATCTCCACTGCTAATTTCTATCCACAAAGTCGCTACATTTTCATCATTCCCTTCATAGACATCATCCCTTATAATAGGTTTTAGATCTGGTTTAACATATAAACATACTCCACCTCCCCTTCAATTTGTTCGATCCTTCCGAAAAAGAGAATAACCCTCTAAATTAACTGTCCAGTCATGAGTTTCATCCCACCATGTTTCAGTAATGCCTATGATATCATACTGCTCCCTTGCAGCTATTAATTCAAGCTCCCCCATTTTATCTGTCAGGCTTCTTGCATTAGCAAGCATACATTTAAGTTTTTTTTCAGCCTGTACTATTATCTTATCTGCTCCATCCTTTCTGCTCCCACTTGAGCAGTTTCACACTTTATTAAAAACACTATGCATTAACCTAATCTGTCTCATAACTTTTGCACTGTTCTGTACTTTGCATGGGACATGGCGCTTACTGTATGCCACACAAGACCGACTTGCATTTATGCCTATATTATATATTGCGCGATTCAAGTCGGGACAGATAAGAGTGCAGCTCTATCTGGGATCTATGAGTATATCATTGACAAGTACCCATTCTACAATGAAACAATAAACCAAAAAGGCTGGAATAATTCTATTCAACACAACTAAAACATTAATGATTGCTCTATTACAACACCGTGCCCCGACAAGAGGGGCAAGTGCTGGGCACTGCATGCATCATGGATGGGTATGTTCGATGATGGCAACTTTCAAAGGAGAAAGAGATTGAATAATAGACTGTTCCCTCTAATGGCCTCCCCCCGAGTACTTGCTCCAACCTGAGTTCCTGTCCAGTACCATTACCAGTATGGACCAACCAACTCCGAAAACGAGATGAACCTACATCCAAACTACCTGCCTCCACCCTAGAACCTGCTCCAACATGAGTACCGGCCTCTGCCTGAATAGCTGCTCCAACAACATTACCAGTACGGACCAACCAACTCCAGAAACTAATTGAATCTACTATACCTCCCAACTACCAGCATCCACCCGAGTACCTGCTCCAACCTGAGTATCTGCCTCCATCTGAGTACCTGCACCAATACCATTACCAGTTGGGATTAACCAACTCTGAAAACTAGATGACCCTACATCCCAACTACATGATTGACTCGAACATCTACGTACTGCATACCCCTTGCATCAACAATGGGTCACTACTAGCCAATTTTCAGTCCATGTCTAATCAAGGTATATATATGTTTACACAATTTTACATAATGTACTGTAAAGTAGAACTGACCACGCATGCGCCCAAATTAAAAAAATCAGCAAATGTGTTTCATTGACAAAGCATATCCATACTGTACTTTAAGCACGCATTATTTCTTTTTTATTTATAGGGTACAATAAATACTGTATATCACAATTGTTTTATAGAATTAAAGCCTTTAAATTTACAGATGTCGATTGAAGTCTAAAAACTTAACCTTTTAAATACTGTAGAGATATATTTTGTATATATTCTAATCATAGTGGGCACATAGAGATATACTCTATACATTATTAGAGAAATATACATTATTTACACACTTTATACTAGGGACATAGAGAAACTCAGTCCCCTCCCCCCCGCCCTTCTGGCCACCTCCTCTTCCCGCCTCCACTGAACTTCCATTTCCAATTCCATTTCCAATTCCATTTCCAATTCCAATTCAATGACACTCTGTAACGCTCGTGCTGACCACAAACAAGACCCCAGCACTAAGGTGGGAAGGTATCACCACACACCCGCAGAACCGGAGGCGTGTCTGGAAGGCGGATAGTTTAGCATTGCCGGGTCTGAATTGGAGAGTGTAGGAGATGCGGTATACTTGCTGAGTTCTTGGATTGGAGAAGACAGAATAGTAAGGGTCTGTAAGACGTGGTCTGGGATTGTAGAGAGCAGCGTAGTCCGAGTCCGTATGCTGTGTTCAAGGGCAGTAGAGATCGCCATAGTCGAGGGTATACCAAAATCCAAAAGGGTCCACAAACAAGCTGAGTCGGTACACAAGAGGTTAACTGCAAAGGAGACAGAGCACTGCACAATAGAAGTGAGCTTCACGAGGCTACATAGAATTATGCTGAGCAAAGCATGGGAGGAATCAGGAAGTATTTACAGACAGGGCTGACCAGTGGGAACAGGAGGCGGAGCGGAGGCGTGGCCCCAGCAGAGCTGGGATAGGCTGCAAGCAACAAGGCAGGGAGGAGAGACTTGCCACGCAGCTGGAGATCGTCGCACGTCCTCGCGTGTGCGCACTGTGCGGGAGAGATGCGCGACGCGTGCGGGAGGTGGGACCAGGTTCCGTGCGGCAGCTAGAAGAGCTGCGTGTGCGCTCTGTAATGAGAGTGGGGGAGTGCACATGGGCAGGAACACTGGCCGCGGCGGCAGCAGCAGCAGGTAAGGAGGGAACACGCCGCAAAGGACGTGTTCCCCCGATTCCTTACAGTAACCCCCCTTGAGGATCGGCCTCAGGACGATTCCTAAACGGCTTATTCAGAAACCTGGAATGGAACCGCCTTAGAAAGGCCGGAGCATGGATCTGGCCGCACGGAACCTGGTCCCACCTCCCGCACGCGTCGCGCATCTCTCCCGCACTGCGCGCATATCAAGGAGTTTATTTTCTTTTTACTACATAGGATTGAATCTGGGGGTCTCTGTGGGCCTCTGGAAGACTCTGGGGACCTCCGGGGGTCTCTGGAGCTGACCTGCATATTTATTTCAGCAGCGGAGACCCCCGGATGCAATCCTATGTAATAAAAATAAAATGACAGACAGTTTCATTACCTTAGCAGTTAACTGCTAAGGTAATGAAAGAGTTAAATAGCATTAACTGATTTTTTTGTGGTACAGGGTGTGGGTGTAGTTGTAGTTGCCCCAGGGTATGTGTTCAGGCCTTGCGGGAGGGTGGCAGTAAAAGTTAACCCCTTCATTAACTTAGCGGTTTACAACCGCTAAGGTAATGAAGTGTTAACCCCTCGCACTACCGTCCTGCAAGGCCTAAACACCATCATGGCATCATGGCACCCTCCTGCAAGGCCTAAACACCACCTTCACCCACCCCCTGTACAACCAACAATACACCAGAATGGGTAAAAGTGCTATCAGCCAAAGGTGGCTAATAGCGCTTTTCCCCATTCAAAAAACCATCACAGTGCAATACAATAAAAATGAATACAACCTCCCCCCCTCTCGCTCCCCCAGACTCCTATTCACACTGTTATGGTCAAAAATCCTATTATCCAGATATGGATAATAGCGCATTTGCCCATTAAAAATTAAACATTAGCCAGACAGCATAAGTAAATTAAAGTTCTACTTACACCTGCCAGGATGAAGGCCATCCTCGTCCTCATCACCATCCTCCTTGTCCTCTGTGGGCAGCAACATTACATTAAAAAACTAACTACTAGCCACAAACCCCTTTATCACCTAGCGATTAGTAACAGCTAGAGTAATTAAGGGGTTAACCTCCCTATGCCGCTACCCACCCAGGAGGCCTAACCACCCTCCCTGGGGCAACTACTCTCACCCCCTCTACCCATTGATTTTCACATTGGTTAACCATGCCCCCAATATGGGCATGGATTGTCAAAATGGCAATGAACGGGCAATCTAAAAACAAAAAAGAGCCACAAAATAAAACATATTACATTTAAATAAAAACAACTATTTGACAATAAAGCCGTTGATTGCCACAGTGGCATGAATTGCCACAATGACAATGAAGGGGCAACCTTAAAAACAACTCATATCAAAAAATACAATACATTACAATGAAATGAAAACAAACATTTGCCAAAAAATGCATTGATTGTCGCTGTCCTTATCTATACCCAGAAAGGGGCATAGATAAACACATTGCCATTCAATGGGCAATCTAAAAAATTGACCAATAAAATATAATCAATGTATTTCTTATCTTCGCCGTATTCCCCTCTCTTCCCCCTTCCCCCCCCTCTCTCTCCCATCCCACCCACCCTTCCTAGGTCGACATGAAGAGCTTATGCTGAGAGGCAAGTAGCATGCCAAGAATGGCAAGACAAAATAAAAATTTCTTTGCGTCTGGACTCAAGCGATAGTCAATCTAGTTCTTGGAGTTAAAGTAGAAGGAGGAGCTAATTTTCAAAGATCATTTCAATTCAAGTATGTTATGTTGGAGAAGGATACTGTTTTCTATGCATAGTCTAGTAAGTTAAAAATGAAACCCAGACCATTGTTGGTTATCTAAAGTTATATTTGCAACTTTTGGCCTTATTCTATAGAGTGTGATAGTTCTGATTTGGTCCTAACCCACTGAAAGCCCAATTGACTTACATTTGTCTTTCTTTGGAGTAGAGCCATACTGGCACAATCACACTGTATACTGTAGAACAAGACCCCTTATGTATTTGCCATGTGTAATACTTAAGCTTTACACAATTGGGCCATGGAATATCATATTTATGGTTGATATTTCAACTATCCTGGGAGTAGCATAATTCAAAATCTACTCCAGTTTTCTCTTGAAAACAATCAAACATATATTTCAGACAATACATGCCTTCTATCAGGAAGACGTCAAATCAGCTAAGTGTGACACATTTGGAATTTCAGATTCGCCCGTGGTTCATATTCACATGTTTACTTTATTTTCTTTCAAATGTACTTGAATGTATTCATTTGTATTTACTATTATCACAAGCATACATGCACCTTATTGTATATGCTCTAAAGTAAATGGAAATCAAAGTGAATGTCCTTTTTATCACTTCAGTTCTGCTCTTTCCTGTATTTGTCATTTGGATGACCCTACACTGAAAAATAATCACAAAGTGACGGAATGAAATGATTTCCACAGAGGTAAGTTAAGAGAAGCATCCAGTAGCACAAGACAACTCATTAGTAGCTGTCAGTGGCTGAAACCTTAGATGACTATTCGGGAGTGGAGTGTGCTGCTGGGCATCTAAAGACCTCTGCAACTTATTATTTTCTATCATTGAATCTGATTCCTGACTGTCAACGCAGAAACAGTAACCTTATAACATCAGTAAAAGAAAGGCTAGTACTTAATATAAATGATGAGATTTGTTTAAGAATAATGTATGAAGATTGTAAAATATTTTCTCAGCAGATTCATTCCCTCCAATGCTACAGGAATTTACACTGCTCTGTGCAGCTACTCAAAACTGAAAATACTATGCAATCTTAAAAGCATTAGAGATGTTGTTACCTTATGTAGCCCACAAATAGTTAACTGGGCTGGAGCCTTTAAAATCAGACACCCTGCTTGCTGTTACTGGTCTGCAGACAGATACTGGCTCCGAGGGCTGTTTTCCTGATATATATTTTTATACTGCTGAGAAACTGCTGGGCTTTACTCTGCTGGGCTTTACTCTCTGCTGGGCTTTACTCTGCTGGGCTTTACTCTGCTGGGCTTTACTCTCTGCTGGGCTTTACTCTCTGCTGGGCTTTACTCTCTGCTGGGCTTTACTCTGCTGGGCTTTACTCTCTGCTGGGCTTTACTCTGCTGGGCTTTACTCTGCTGGGCTTTACTCTCTGCTGGGCTTTACTCTGCTGGGCTTTACTCTGCTGGGCTTTACTCTGCTGGACCTTACTCTGCTGGGCTTTACTCTGCTGGGCTTTACTCTGCTGGGCTTTACTCTGCTGGACTTTAAACTGCTGGATTATAGCTACATCTGTATAGAGTCCTCGCAGCTGAAATGAATGCAGTTCAGCTCCAGAGACCCCCTGCTTCAATCCTATGTAATAAAAAAAGAATAAAAACAGCACAATCCCATATTAGAGCTGTGCAGCGAGAGCGACCGATTCCTTCTGCTCTAACCACAGCACTTCCAGACTGGTGTGGCCCGGCAGCATTAACGCAGCAGGAGTCCCATTCAGAAGCAGGGTCCCCCGCTATGTTAATCCTGCTCTTCACTTGGCTATGATCAGGCCTCACTAGGGCCATGGTTAATCAGCTCCAAGTGCAGGGCAGGGTGGAGATGAATCTGACTGCATCTGTGTGTTATTCTGTTGCACTTTGGCTGAGAAAAAGAATGTTTTGTTTTGTTGATGAATTTTGGCTAACTAAAAGCCTACATTTACTTTCCAAACGCAAGTCTCCTGTTATTATCTCTGTGGGTGTCCCTTATAGTTGGTGTGAGAAGTAGGATGTAGAGGTGGGTCTTGGATTTCAAAGGGGCCCCAGAGACCACCATAGAAAAAAAAATTCAGCAACTCCTGCAACATCAGGCCCAGCCAGCAGAGAGGCAGCCCAGCAAGCAGAGAGGCAGCCCCAGCAAGCAGAGAGGCAGCCCCAGCCAGCAAAGAGGCAGCCCCAGCAAGCAGAGAGGCAGCCCCAGCCAGCAGAGAGGCAGCCCCAGCAAGCAGAGAGGCAGCCCCAGCAAGCAGAGAGGCAGCCCCAGCCAGCAGAGAGGCAGCCCCAGCCAGCAGAGAGGCAGCCCCAGCAAGCAGAGAGGCAGCCCCAGCCAGCAGAGAGGCAGCCCCAGCAAGCAGAGAGGCAGCCCCAGCCAGCAGAGAGGCAGCCCCAGCCAGCAGAGAGGCAGCCCCAGCCAGCAGAGAGGCAGCCCCAGCCAGCAGAGAGGCAGCCCCAGCCAGCAGAGAGGCAGCCCCAGCCAGCAGAGAGGCAGCCCCAGCCAGCAGAGAGGCAGCCCCAGCCAGCAGAGAGGCAGCCCCAGCCAGCAGAGAGGCAGCCCCAGCAAGCAGAGAGGCAGCCCCAGCCAGCAGAGAGGCAGCCCCAGCAAGCAGAGCGGCAGCCCCAGCCAGCAGAGAGGCAGCCCCAGCCAGCAGACAGGCAGCCCCAGCCAGCAGAGAGGCAGCCCCAGCCAGCAGAGAGGCAGCCTTAGCCAGCAGAGAGGCAGCCCTAGCCAGCAGAGAGGCAGTCCCAGCAAGCAGAGAGGCAGCCCCAGACAGCAGAGAGGCAGCCCCAGCCAGCAGAGAGGCAGCCCTAGCCAGCAGAGAGGCAGCCCCAGCAAGCAGAGCGGCAGCCCCAGCAAGCAGAGTGGCAGGCTAAGCAGCAAACAGAGTGGCAGGTCCAGCAAACAGGGAGTTTCCTCCAATTGCTGACCCCAGCCCTGCCCTTTCCTAGACCAAAGCTTCCAGACAACCCACCTGTTCTGCTGCTTAAAATGAAGGTAACAGATGATCCAGAGGCATTCATTCTGACATTTGAGAGGGTTGATACTGCACACGGCTGATCCCTGGGTCGCTGAGCAATTACTTTGGCCTGGCTACTTACCAGAAAAGCACAAGCAGCCTTCCAAGCTCTCTCCACAGAGCAAGTGTTGAACTATAAACAAGTTAAGACTGCCCTTCTGGACCAGCTAGGTCTAACCCCAGAGAGCTGTTGCCACTGAATCATGATCTATCAAATTATACCCTAGGAGTAACCCCAGGCCATCGCACAGCAACTACGAGATCTGTGTAACCGCTGGCTCCGAACAAAAGAGCATACTGTAGTAAAGAAGAAGTTGTGGATTTGTGGAACAGGTTACTCCTGCTCCTGACTATGACTGAGTAAAGTGCAATGCTGCTGGGACCCTTTCTGTGGCTGTGCGCATAGAGAACTTTCTAGCTGCTAAGTCCCAGACAGGCACACCATTGTAGACTCCCAGACGACACTGTGCCGTGATGAATGGAACGCAAAACCCCCAACCAAGTCTGTACGAGAAAGTCTGACCCTACGCAGGAGGGCTCCAAGGCAGGGAAATCAAAGCAGATACATATTGTAGGCACTGCATGGTGATACCAGGCCCATGTTCCACCCAGTCCCTGTTACAGAGGCCTATTTCCATTCCCGAGACATCACCAGAGGTCAACAAACTGGAGCTGATCAGCTGTATAGCCAGCAGAGAGCGAGAATACCACCCAGCTAACTGTTCCAGGATGGATTGCTCCTTTACCCAGACAACCCCCACCAACTTACGTGAGAGAGGGCTCTGGCCCATTTCTCCGCCAGGTCCTAATGTAGGAAGGACTGCACAATCCGTGCTCAATTCCTTCTCCACTAAGAATCTGGTACTCAAAGACCTAGTGGACCCCAATGAAGTCTCCCATGAAGCCATGTATTGTATTGAGTGCATCCACGGGGATACTCGACGTTACCCCATGGCCCTTTTATCCTTGAAGGTACAGAACCAGGATGATTCTCTGAGGGTAGGGGTAGCTATGTGGTTGCCCACACCTATGATATTGGGCCGGAATAGCCCTACATATGACTTCCAGAGTCAGGTTATCAGAAAAGGAGAACCAGAGGGCCACCTTCCCATTTTCTACTGACTTTTACCTCCATAAGCAGCCAATCCCGAAATCCGAAAATAAAATAAAAAAGTAGAAATGGGACTGGCTTAACTCACGGTAAACATGATGCGAAACTACCTTCATTGTTGGGTGACGGGAAGAGAGAGGGACATATGGTAATAAATCTGATGGAGCTCACACTGCCTGATTTCAGGTCAAGACAGAGGGAGAACCCAGTTCTGACTAAAAATTATGAAAAAGTGGTAATGTGCAATGACCAAATAATTGATCAGGTTGGGGTTAAGATTTCTCCTCATTTTGTGTTACAGGACGATATCTTGTTCAGTGTGACCAAACATACACACACAGGGGAAATCAGCCAGATAATTCTGGTTCCCATAATGTTCAGAAAAGCAGTTTTCAAGTTAGCTCATACTGTACCGTGGGGAGGACCCTTGGCCCGGGACAAAACCACTAACTGTATTCTGTAATGATTATTTTGGCTGGGGGTTCACATGGATATTTACAAGTTCTGTGTGAGCTTCCCAGAGTGCCAACTTACCAGCCAGATGAATCAGAAACCTTCCCCATTGATTGCATTACTGTAACGCTTGGCCTGCCCACAAGACAGACGAGACCCCGGGACTGAGGTGGAAAGGGATAATACCACACACCTAACAGTAAATGGGGGCACAGCCGGAGTGTGGAAGTAGCGAAGATGGTCCGGGTAACAATAATAGAAAGAGTACCGTACTTGCCAACTCCAGCGGTGGTAGGTATAGTCCGTAAGCCAATGGTCGTGGAATGGAGAGAGCAGCGTAGTTGAGTGTCCATAAGCCTGGGTCGTGGAGTGGAGAGAGCAGCGAAGTAGATTGTCCGTAAGCCGTGTCCAAGGGATATAGAAGTCTGCAAGGTAAAGAGTCCAACGCCAAGTCCAAGGGTACCAGAGAGCAGCATAGGGGGGGGGGAGGAATGGAGGAGTGGTCAGAGGAAGGACCTGATAGGAGGGAAGTGTTTGGGAAGCTGGGGCCTATTGGAGCAAGGGGAGGAACGGAGGAGCGGCCCGGGGGAGGACCTGATAGGGGAAAGGTGTCTGGGTAGCTGGGGCCTGTCACAGCAAGGGGAGGAGCGGAGGAGCGGCCCGGAGAAGAGCTTGATGGGAGAGAAGGGCCTGGGGGGCGGACCTGACGGGGAAGAGACAGGGAAGTGCGTGGAGTTTGTGCCATGTCATCGGGGGCGGAGTCAGGTGCCCGGCACCAGAAAATGGCAGCCTGGGTCCGCATGCCTGTAGGGGTGACATGCGCGACTCGGAAGTGTGGGGGCAGCGGGAAAGGGAGCCGCAAGGAGCGAGGTACACCGCCGGGGAGCCTGGGTGGCATGTAAGAGAGGTAAGGAGGTGCTGGCAGTGGGTATGCCAACAGCACAGATCCTTACAGTACCTCCCCCTCGAGGGTCGGACCATCCAAGGTTTGAGGGGAAATTTTTGGTGGAATCGTTTGAGCAGAGATGGAGCGTGAAGATCCGTATGCGAGACCCAAGAACGGTCCTGAGGTCCGTATCCCTTCCAGTGGACCAGAAATTGGAGTTTGCCCCTGGAGATGCGAGAGTGTCAGGATGTGCTCACCACAAACGAGACGGGACCGCGGTGCTGAGGTGGGAAATGTAATTACGCCACCCACAGCCACGAGGGCACGTCTTGATTGAAGAATGGTCTGGGATTCCGGGATCGGGGTAGGAGAGGTACGGATGGTAGAGGGTGCGGTAGCCAAGTCCAGGGTTAGAGAGAGACGTTGTCGTTTACCGTAAGCCAGAATCCGAATGCCAGAGGTGAGGAGAGTCGTGATGCCGTATGCCGAGTTCGGGATGCCAGAGGTGCAGGAAGACGTAGCAGAAGCCGGTCCGGTACACGAGGAAATCTGTGGAACAGAACTAGGGAGGCAGAGAGTGATGAGAACAACTGGTTCTATGCTCAGCCGATGAGTTAATGAATCTGGAGGGTATATGTAGGTATGAGGAACCAATAGCCGAGTAGCAAGGTGGGGGTGTGTGAATGGGCCAGGCTGAGACAGGGATAGGTCTAGATGAGATCCTGGAGGAGGAGCTATAAATCCTAGAAGTATTGGTGCATTGTATAGTGGCATTGAAAAGGGGTACTGTCTCTTTAAAGGGTTGGTGCGCCCCTGTGTGGCCGCGCCTCCCTGTGGCAGTGTCTGCAGCTGCGTGCGCGGGCCCACGCCCTGAACCGAGGGCAGAAGAGGAGACTTGACGTGCGCGCGCGCGCATAGGAGGACCGGAGTTTGGCGCCATGGGAAAGGAGTCTATGCGAGCCGCGGAAGACCCAGACAGAGCCGCAGGTGAGTAAGGAGCACGATGGGGAATCCATGAACGTTCCTCAGGACCGAACCCCTGTTCCAGTGAACCAGGTATTGTTCTCCTCCTCTGGAAATCCTGGAATCCAAGATAAACTGGACCTCGTACTCTGTTGACCCTGAATCATAAGAGGAAGTGGAGGAGAAGTATTCTTGGAAAAGCGAGGACTCTGAAATACTGGTTTAAGTAAAGATACATGGAAGACCAAAGGTATTTTCATCGAAGGTGGAAGGCGTAGATGGTAAGCCACAGGATTAACCCTCCTAACCACGGGGAAGGGACCGAGGAACTTGGGAGCAAGCTTCATGGTAGGAACCTTTAGTCGAATATTCCTGGAAGAAAGCCACACCTTGTCTCCTGGAGCAAACTCCGGTACTTGACGTCGAAGGCGATCTGCCTGGAGTTTCTGTCTCCCTGTGGCTACCTTTAAGTTCTCCTGAATCCTTGTCCATAAGTCTTTCAGCCGGGAGATGCGCTTGTCCACCGCTGGTACTCCTGAGGATAGGGAGGAGAATGGTAAACGGGAAGGAAAGCCACAATTAATAAAAAATGGAGATTCTTGAGTGGAATCATTGCGAAGAGAGTTAAGAGCAAACTCGGCCCAAGGAAGCAAATCCACCCAATCCTGCTGCGTATCGGATATAAAACATCGAAGATACTGTTCCAGGTTTTGGTTGGCCCTCTCCGTCTGCCCATTGGTCTGTGCGTGGTATCCTGAAGAGAATTGAAGTGAAATCCCCAATTTTCGGGAAAAGGCACGCCAAAATCTTGATACAAATTGAGATCCACGGTCCAAAACAATGGTTGCTGGCACCCCGTGAAGACGAAAAATATCCTGAATGAAGACATCCGCAAGGCGGGAGGAATTCGGAAGACCCCTCAAAGGCACAAGATGCGTCTGTTTGGAAAAACGATCAATGGCCACAAGAATCGTATCCTTTCCCTTGGAATATGGAAGCTCCACAATGAAGTCCATAGAAATATGGTTCCAGGGACAGTCTGGAATAGGTAAAGGAAGAAGAAGGCCTGCTGGTTTGACCCGAGGTACCTTGTTGCGAGCACAAGTACCACACGCTTTGACAAACTCCTCTACATCCTTAGCTCTCTCTGGCCACCAGAAGGTGCGTTGAACGAGATCGTTGGTCTTCCGTATCCCCGGATGTCCTGCAGATTTAGAAGAATGACACCATTCTAGAACCTTTTTGCGGTGTTGGACTGCCGTGTAGAGTCTTCCCTCTGGAACTTTGAGCCCTATAGGAATCTGAGATTGCTCGGATTGAATCTTGCCCATAATATCAAAGGAGTTGGCGGACAGGATACATCTGGAAGGAATGATAGTCTCTAGCTGTTCTTCAGATTTGTCCTCTGCAAGGAACTGTCGAGAGAGGGCGTCAGCTTTAAGATTCTTGGAGACAGGAATAAAGGAGATGAGGAAATTGAATCGTGAAAAAAATAATGCCCAGCGGGCTTGCCGAGAGTTCAAACGACGTGCCCCTTCTAGGTAGAGAAGGTTCTTATGGTCTGTAAGAATGGTTATGGGTGTCTCTGTACCTTCTAAGAAATGTCTCCACTCCTCTAATGCCAATTTGATCGCTAAAAGTTCCCGGTTCCCGACATCGTAGTTCTGTTCTGAGGATGAAAATTTCTTCGAAAAGAAGGCGCATGGGTGCAGTCTGGCTAAAGGAGATGTCCTCTGGGACAAAACAGCCCCAGCCCCGATGTCAGAAGCATCTACCTCCAAGGTAAATCGAAGTTTAGGATCCGGGTGTGTGAGGATGGGTGCAGAGACAAAAGCCCTTTTCAGCAGATCAAATGCCTGTATGGCGGTTTCAGACCATGATGAAGGATCTGCACCTTTCTTCGTGAGAGCAGTTATGGGAGATACTGTAGAGGAAAAATTGCGGATGAAGCGTCGATAATAGTTTGCAAAACCCAGGAAGCGTTACACGGCTTTGAAAGTGGTCGGGCGAGGCCAGTCCAAAATCGCCTTTAGTTTCTATGGATCCATATTGAAACCGGAATCAGAAATAACGTAACCCAAAAACGCCACTGATTTGAGATGGAACTGACATTTCTCCAATTTCGCAAAGAGATGGTTCTCCCGAAGGCGTAACAACACCTGTTGAACGTGTTTGATGTGCTCTTGAGTGGATTGAGAAAAGATAAGGATGTCATCTAGGTATACAATAAGAAATTTGTTAAGAATGTCCCGAAAAATCTCGTTGACAAAATCCTGGAAAACTGCTGGTGCTTTGCACAGGCCGAACGGCATCACCAGGTATTCGTAGTGGCCGTCATGGGTGTTAAAAGCAGTCTTCCACTCGTCCCCCTCTCGTATCCTTACTAAATTGTAGGCTCCTCTCAGATCCAACTTAGAAAAGATAGTAGCTCCCTGGAGACATCAAATAGTTCCGGAATCAAGGGCAGAGGATAGCGATTTTTGCGTGTGATGTTATTCAAACCCCGGTAGTCAATGCATGGACGGAGAGAACCGTCTTTCTTTTTGACGAAGAAGAAGCCTGCACCAACTGGAGAAGAAGATTTTCTGATGAAACCCCTTTCTAAATTCTCAGCGATGTAGGTACTCATGGCTTTCGTCTCTGGGAGAGAGAGCGGATAAGATCGTCCTCTAGGAAGAGGTGCTCCAGGAAGTAGGTCAATGGGACAATCGAAAGAACGGTGCGGAGGTAGTATCTCGGAACGTGCCTTGTCGAACACATCGCGGAATCCCCAGTACTCAGAAGGTAAGGAGTCGATATTCTCTGGCAGAGTAGACAACCCACCAATCCTCTGGGAAATCCTGGTACAGGTTTTGGCACACGAAGTGGCCCACTGGATGGGTTCCCGATCCGTCCAGTCGATGCGAGGATTATGGAGTTGAAGCCAAGGAAGACCCACAATCAGCTCAGCAGAGGGAGAGTGGATCACATCGAGAGTAATGAACTCCGTATGGAGATCGAAGAACTGCAGTTGTAGAGACACCGTGTGTAGCGTGATAAATGCCGGTTGTAGAGGTCGACCGTCAATGGCTTCCAGGCCTATTGGCGTCTTCTTGGTGACAAGTGAAATATTGTTTCGCCTAGCGAAAGTCCCATCGATAAAGTTACCAGCGTACCCGGAATCAATGAACACTCGCGCTTGAGCGTGAAACCCCTCTCCAGACAGTGTTATAGGCAACATTATCCTGGTGGGGAGTATGTCCTTGACAATAGGAGAAAGGATAAGAATTCCCAACGAAACTCTCTGGGATTTCATTGGGAGTTGGCGTTTCCCGGCTTGTGAGAACACTGGGGTAGCGTGTGACTGGAGTTGCCACAGTACATGCAGAGACCGGCATTATGCCTGCGTTGTCTCTCGGCAGGAGACAGCTTGTTGCCCCCCAACTGCATTGGTTCCGGAATATTCTCGGAAGGAGGTAACGGGGGAATGAAGGAAGGAGCAAGGTTTCTTGACACCCGTTGTCGGTAACGAGAACGTTCGTATCTCCGCTCCTGTAGACGCTGATCTACTCGAACCGCCAGGGCGATTAACTCCTCTAAAGCTCCGGGTGAAAGTTGCCGAGTGAGAGCTCGAACTTGAACCGTAAGGGAGTTAACACTTTGCTGCAACGTATCTGTCCGTCTATCCGTTTGTTCCAGATAAGTCTCTAGTCTGGTAAAAAGTGCAGTATGGGCATTAATAGTGTGCTCCACCTCAGCGGTGTCCATTTTTGTGGGGCTGAGCATAATGTCAGGATGTGCTCACCACAAACGAGACGGGACCGCGGTGCTGAGGTGGGAAATGTAATTACGCCACCCACAGCCACGAGGGCACGTCTTGATTGAAGAATGGTCTGGGATTACGGGATCGGGGTAGGAGAGGTACGGATGGTAGAGGGTGCGGTAGCCAAGTCCAGGGTTAGAGAGAGACGTTGTCGTTTACCGTAAGCCAGAATCCGAATGCCAGAGGTGAGGAGAGTCGTGATGCCGTATGCCGAGTTCGGGATGCCAGAGGTGCAGGAAGACGTAGCAGAAGCCGGTCCGGTACACGAGGAAATCTGTGGAACAGAACTAGGGAGGCAGAGAGTGATGAGAACAACTGGTTCTATGCTCAGCCGATGAGTTAATGAATCTGGAGGGTATATGTAGGTATGAGGAACCAATAGCCGAGTAGCAAGGTGGGGGGTTGTGAATGGGCCAGGCTGAGACAGGGATAGGTCTAGATGAGTTCCTGGAGGAGGAGCTATAAATCCTAGAAGTATTGGTGCATTGTATAGTGGCATTGAAAAAGGGTACTGTCTCTTTAAAGGGTTGGTGCGCCCCTGTGTGGCCGCGCCTCCCTGTGGCAGTGTCTGCAGCTGCGTGCGCGGGCCCACACCCTGAACCGAGGGCAGAAGAGGAGACTTGACGTGCGCGCGCGCGCATAGGAGGACCGGAGTTTGGCGCCATGGGAAAGGAGTCTATGCGAGCCGCGGAAGACCCAGACAGAGCCGCGGGTGAGTAAGGAGCACGCCGTGCATGGCGTGCCTCCTGCATCCTTACAGAGAGTCAATGATGGACTGGATCTCAAACTCCTGTTGTCCTGGTACAATTGGGGGAGGAGGCCAAAGCGACAGATGAGCGAATCATTTGGCTTGGATAAAAGGTTTCAACAGTGAGACATGGAACACGGGAGAAATCTTCATTGAGTTCGGCAGGCGAAGCTGATAGGCCACAGGATTAATTTGTATCAAAACAGAGAAAGGACCAAGGAACCTGGGAGACAATTTAGGGGTTGGGGCCTTCAGTTTGATATTTTTAGAAGAAAGCCAGACCTTATCTCCAGGTACAAACTTATAGGCCTCCCGACGAAGCCTATCTGCTTGTCTCTTTTGTCTTAGCACAGATTCTTGTAAAACTGTTGGAATCCTCCTCCAAGATCCCTGTAGGGTGAATACCTTATCATCAGCTGCAGGAACTCCGGACCTAGGAGAATGCATGGGAAGACGGGTAGGATGAAATCCGTAGTTTACAAAAAACGGTGATTCTTGCGTGGACTCGTTTTTTAGAGAGTTAATCGTGAATTCTTCCCAAGGGAGCAACTCAGCCCAATTATCCTGAGAATCAGAAGAAAAACAACGCAAATATTGTTCAAGGGACTGGTTCATGTGTTCAGTTTGCCCATTCATTTGGGGGTGGTAGCCTGAGGAAAACAGAAGGGTAATGTCCAACCTCTGGGAAAATGCACGCCAGAATTTAGAAACAAATTGAGTACCCCTATCCGAGACAATGGACCACAGCCTGGGTCCGCGCACCCGTAAGGGTGACGTGCGACCCGGAAGTGTGGGGACAGCGGGAGAGGGAGCCTCAAGGAGCGAGGTACGCCGCCGGGGAGCCTGGGCGGCATGTAAGAGAGGTAAGGAGGCGCTGGCAGCTGGTATACCCGCAGCGCAGATCCTTACAATTACCCTTGGTAGACGTCCCATTTGAGAGGGTGGGAATGGATCTTATGGGTCCGTTAGAGCCCTCAGCGAATGGACATAGATTTATCCTTGTGGTTTACTATACCACCCTATATCCTGAGGCCTTTCCCCTGAGGTCGTTCTGGTAAAGAATGTAGCCAAGAAATTAGAAGAGTTATTTTCTAGGGTAGGGTTTCCAAAAGTGATAAAGAAAGATCAAGGAGCCAACTTCATGTCCAAACTAATGCAGGGGGCTCTAAACTGCTGGATTATAGCTACATCTGTATAGAGTCCTCGCAGCTGAAATGAATGCAGTTCAGCTCCAGAGACCCCCTGCTTCAATCCTCTGTAATAAAAAAAGAATAAAAACAGCACAATCCCATATTAGAGCTGTGCAGCAAGAGCGACCGATTCCTTCTGCTCTAACCACAGCACTTCCAGACTGGTGTGGCCCGGCAGCATTAACGCAGCAGGAGTCCCATTCAGAAGCAGGGTCCCCCGCTGTGTTAATCCTGCTCTTCACTTGGCTATGATCAGGCCACACTAGGGCCATGGTTAATCAGCTCCAAGTGCAGGGCAGGGTGGAGATTAATCTGACTGCATCTGTGTGTTATTCTGTTGCACTTTGGCTGAGAAAAAGAATGTTTTGTTTTGTTGATGAATTTTGGCTAAATAAAAGCCTACATTTACTTTCCAATCGCAAGTCTCCTGTTATTATCTCTGTGTGTGTCCCTTATAGTTGGTGTGAGAAGTAGGATGTAGAGGTGGGTCTTGGATTTCAAAGGGGCCCCAGAGACCACCATAGAATTCTTGGAGCCAGGAATGAAGGAGATGAGGAAATTGAATCGTGAAAAAAATAATGCCCAGCGGGCTTGCCGAGAGTTCAAACGACGTGCCCCTTCTAGGTAGAGAAGGTTCTTATGGTCTGTAAGAATGGTTATGGGTGTCTCTGTACCTTCTAAGAAATGTCTCCACTCCCCTAATGCCAATTTGATCGCTAAAAGTTCCCGGTTCCCAACATCGTAATTCTGTTCTGCGGATGAAAATTTCTTCGAAAAGAAGGCGCATGGGTGCAGTCTGGCTAAAGGAGATGTCCTCTGGGACAAAACAGCCCCAGCCCCGATGTCAGAAGCATCTACCTCCAAGGTAAATGGAAGTTTAGGATCCGGGTGTGTGAGGATGGGCGCAGCGACAAAAGCCCTTTTCAGCAGATCAAATGCCTGTATGGCGGTTTCAGACCATGATGAAGGATCTGCACCTTTCTTCGTGAGAGCAGTTATGGGAGATACTGTAGAGGAAAAATTGCGGATGAAGCGTCGATAATAGTTTGCAAAACCCAGGAAGCGTTACACGGCTTTGAAAGTGGTCGGGCGAGGCCAGTCCAAAATCGCCTTTAGTTTCTATGGATCCATATTGAAACCGGAATCAGAAATAACGTAACCCAAAAACGCCACTGATTTGAGATGGAACTGACATTTCTCCAATTTTGCAAAGAGATGGTTCTCCCGAAGGTGTAACAACACCTGTTGAACGTGTTTGATGTGCTCTTGAGTGGATTGAGAAAAGATAAGGATGTCATCTAGGTATACAATAAGAAATTTGTTAAGAATGTCCCGAAAAATCTCGTTGACAAAATCCTGGAAAACTGCTGGTGCGTTGCACAGGCCGAACGGCATCACCAGGTATTCGTAGTGGCCGTCATGGGTGTTAAAACAGTCTTCCACTCGTCCCCCTCTCGTATCCTTACTAAATTGTAGGCTCCTCTCAGATCCAACTTAGAAAAGATAGTAGCTCCCTGGAGACATCAAATAGTTCCGGAATCAAGGGCAGGGGATAGCGATTTTTGCGCGTGATGTTATTCAAACCCCGGTAGTCAATGCATGGATGGAGAGAACCGTCTTTCTTTTTGACGAAGAAGAAGCCTGCACCAACTGGAGAAGAAGATTTTCTGATGAAACCCCTTTCTAAATTCTCAGCGATGTAGGTACTCATGGCTTTCGTCTCTGGGAGAGAGAGCGGATAAGATCGTCCTCTAGGAAGAGGTGCTCCAGGAAGTAGGTCAATGGGACAATCGAAAGAACGGTGCGGAGGTAGTATCTCGGAACGTGCCTTGTCGAACACATCGCGGAATCCCCAGTACTCAGAAGGTAAGGAGTCGATCTTCTCTGGGAGAGTAGACAACCCACCAATCCTCTGGGAAATCCTGGTACAGGTTTTGGCACACGAAGTGGCCCACTGGATGGGTTCCCGATCCGTCCAGTCGATGCGAGGATTATGGAGTTGAAGCCAAGGAAGACCCACAATCAGCTCAGCAGAGGGAGAGTGGATCACATCGAGAGTAATGAACTCCGTATGGAGATCGAAGAACTGCAGTTGTAGAGACACCGTCTGTAGCGTGATAAATGCCGGTTGTAGAGGTCGACCGTCAATGGCTTCCAGGCCTACTGTATTGGCGTCTTCTTGGTGACAAGTGAAATATTGTTTCGCCTAGCGAAAGTCTCATCGATAAAGTTACCAGCGTACCCGGAATCAATGAACACTCGCGCTTGAGCGTGAAACCCCTCTCCAGACAGTGTTATAGGCAACATTATCCTGGTGGGGAGTATGTCCTTGACAATAGGAGAAAGGATAAGAATTCCCAACGAAACTCTCCGGGATTTCATTGGGAGTTGGAGTTTCCCGGCTTGTGAGAACACTGGGGTAGCGTGTGACTGGAGTTGCCACAGTACATGCAGAGACCGGCATTACGCCGGCGTTGTTTCTCGGCAGGAGACAGCTTGTTGCCCCCCAACTGCATTGGTTCCGGAATATTCTCGGAAGGAGGTAACGGGGGAATGAAGGAAGGAGCAAGGTTTCTTGACACCCGTTGTCGGTAACGAGAACGTTCGTATCTCCGCTCCTGTAGACGCTGATCTACTCGAACCGCCAGGGCGATTAACTCCTCTAAATCAGTAGGACGGTCCCGCGCAGCGAGCTCATCCTTCAGGGACTAAGACAGACCCTGCCAAAACGCAGAAGATAGTGCTTCATTATTCCAACCTGTCTCACCGGCAAGAGTGCGGAACTCCACGGCATACCCAGCGACGGTACGATCTCCCTGGGTTATGTGATGAAGAGCCGAAGCTGCCGTTAACTTCCGTGCCAGGGTATCGAAAACTCTTCGGAACTCCTCGACGAAGAGATCGATGTCCTGGGTGAGAGGCCCTTGTTGCTCCCAGATGAGAGAAGCCCATGCCAGGGCCTGGTCGGTGAGGAGAGACAGGATAAAGCCGACCCTGAAAACAGAAGAGGCAAAACGAGAGGGAGCGAGACGAAATTGGATGAGGCATTGGTTAAGGAAGCCCCTACATCCTTGGGGATCTCCACCATAGTGTTTGGGAGGTGGAATACGAGGTTCCAGTGCAAATGGAGGGGTTGGAAAGGTAGTTGCAGGTGCAGGGGAAGCTCCGGGTGAAAGTTTTGGAGTGAGAGCTGGAATTTGAACCGTAAGGGAGTTAACACTTTGCTGCAACGTATCTGTCCGTCTATCCGTTTGTTCCAGATAAGTCTCTAGTCTGGTAAAAAGTGCAGTATGGGCATTAATAGTGCGCTCCACCTCAGCGGTGACCATTTTTGTGGGGCTGAGCATAATGTCAGGATGTGCTCACCACAAACGAGACGGGACCGCTGTGCTGAGGTGGGAAATGTAATTACGCCACCCACAGCCATGAGGGCACGTCTTGATTGAAGAATGGTCTGGGATTCCGGGATCGGGGTAGGAGAGGTACGGATGGTAGAGGGTGCGGTAGCCAAGTCCAGGGTTGGAGAGAGAGACGTTGTCGTTTACCGTAAGCCAGAATCCGAATGCCAGAGATGAAGAGAGTCGTGATGCCGTATGCCGAGTTCGGGATGCCAGAGGTGCAGGAAGACGTAGCAGAAGCCGGTCCGGTACACGAGGAAATCTGTGGAACAGAACTAGGGAGGCAGAGAGTGATGAGAACAACTGGTTCTATGCTCAGCCGATGAATTAATGAATCTGGAGGGTAAATGTAGGTATGAGGAACCAATAGCCGAGTAGCAAGGTGGGGGTGTGTGAATGGGCCAGGCTGAGACAGGGATAGGTCTAGATGAGTTCCTGGAGGAGGAGCTATAAATCCTAGAATATTGGTGCATTGTATAGTGGCATTGAAAAAGGGTACTGTCTCTTTAAAGGGTTGGTGCGCCCCTGTGTGGCTGCGCCTCCCTGTGGCAGTGTCTGCAGCTGCGTGCGCGGGCCCACACCCTGAACCGAGGGCAGAAGAGGAGACTTGACGTGCGCACGCACGCATAGGAGGACCGGAGTTTGGCGCCATGGGAAAGGAGTCTATGCGTGCCGCGGAAGACCCAGACAGAGCCGCGGGTGAGTAAGGAGCACGCCGTGCACGGCGTGCCTCCTGCATCCTTACAGAGAGTCAATGATGGACTGGATCTCAAACTCCTGTTGTCCTGGTACAATTGGGGGAGGAGGCCAAAGCGACAGATGAGCGAATCGTTTGCCTTGGATAAAAGGTTTCAACAGTGAGACATGGAACACGGGAGAAATCTTCATAGAGGGCGGCAGGCGAAGCTGATAGGCCACAGGATAAATTTGTATCAAAATAGAGAAAGGACCAAGGAACCTGGGAGACAATTTAGGGGTTGGGGCCTTCAGTTTGATATTTTTAGAAGAAAGCCAGACCTTATCTCCAGGTACAAACTTATAGGCCTCCCGACGAAGCCTATCTGCTTGTCTCTTTTGTCTTAGCACAGATTCTTGTAAAACTGTTGGAATCCTCCTCCAAGACCCCTGTAGGGTGGATACCTTATTATCAGTTGCAGGAACTCCGGACCTAGGAGAATGCATGGGAAGACGGGTAGGATGAAATCCGTAGTTTACAAAAAACGGTGATTCTTGCGTGGACTCGTTTTTTAGAGAGTTAATCGTGAATTCTTCCCAAGGGAGCAACTCAGCCCAATTATCCTGAGAATCAGAAGAAAAACAACGCAAATACTGTTCAAGGGACTGGTTCATGTGTTCAGTTTGCCCATTCATTTGGGGGTGGTAGCCTGAGGAAAACAGAAGGGTAATGTTCAACCTCTGGGAAAATGCACGCCAGAATTTAGAAACAAATTGAGTACCCCTATCCGAGACAATGGACCACAGGACACCATGAATACGGAAAATCTCTTTTACAAAGATGTCCGCCAAAGTACTGGAATTGGGTAGACCCTTGAGGGGAACAAAATGAGCGTGCTTGGAGAATCTGTCCACAATTACAAGAATAGTAGTCATACCATTAGACGGGGGAAGATCCATGATGAAGTCCATGGCAATGTGACTCCAAGGACGGTCCGGGACCGGGAGAGGTTGTAGAAGACCAGAAGGCTTTTGACAGACAGATTTGTTTTGTGCGCAGACTGGGCAAGAGGAGGTGAAAGCTCTAATGTCCTTTATCATATTGGGCCACCAGAAAGTTCACCGAATGAGATCCATAGTTTTTTTGAACCCAGGATGGCCCGCAGATCTGGAGGAATGACCCCATTCAAGAATCTTGGGATGAAAACGTGGAGCTGCGTAAAGGCAACCATCAGGTACTTCTAGCCCTTCGGGGACCTGTGTTTGAGACTCCAAAATCTTATCCAGTATGTCTAAAGAGGCGGCAGAGATAAACAATTGGGGGGACAGAATACTCTCCGGAAACTCCTGTGACTTCTCCTCAGTGATAAACTAACGGGACAAAGCATCTGCTTTGATATTCTTTGTTCCAGGAATATATGAGATGGTAAAGTTGAACCTTGAGAAGAACAACGCCCAACGAGCTTGACGAGGCCCAAGACGGCAAGCACCTTCAATGTAAGAAAGATTTTTGTGGTCTGTCAGGATCAGAATGGGTTCCTTGGTTCCTTCCAGAAGATGTCTCCATTCTTGTAATGCCATTTTGATGGCCAACAACTCCCTGTTCCTAACGTTGTAATTTCTTTCTGCTGAAGATTTTTTTTAGAAAAAACCCACAGGGGTGTAGTTTATTTTCGGTGGTGGTTCTTTGAGAGAGAACCGCACCGGCTCCCACGTCGGAGGCGTCAACTTCCAAGGTAAAGGGGAGGATGGGAACGGGATGTCGCAGAATGGGAGCCGAGACAAATGCCTTTTTAAGAGAATCAAAGGCCTGGCTGGCCTCCAATGGCCAAGAGGAATGATCGGCCCCTTTCTTGGTAAGGGCCGTAATAGGTGCCACCAAGGTAGAAAACCCAGCAATAAATTTCCTATAATAATTTTCGAAGCCGAGGAAACGCTGGATCGCCTTTAACGAGTTAGGTTGTGTCCATTCGAGTACAAAATTGAGTTTCTCTGGATCCATGGAGAACCCTTGATCCGAGACGATATATCCCAAGAAGGTTGAGGATTGATGGAAGACACACTTTTCCATCTTGGCGTAGAGCTTGTTGGCCCGTAAATGAGAGAGCACCATCTTGGTATGAGAATGTGTTCCTCGAGGGTTTTGGAAAAGATAAGGATATCATCCAAGTAGATAATTACAAAAGATTTCAAGAGATCACGAAAAACCTTGTTCATAAAGTCTTGGAAGACTGCAGGGGCATTGCACAACCCAAATGGCATCACCAGGTACTCATAGTGACCGCTGCGCATGTTAAACGCTGTCTTCCACTCGTCTTCACTGCGGATGCGAATCAGGTTATATGCCCCCCGTAGATCGAGTTTGGAGAAAATCGTCGCTCCTTGTAGCCTATCGAAGAGCTCCGGGATAAGAGGCAAAGGGTAGCGATTTTTGATGGTAATCTTGTTTAGACCACAGAAATCGATGCAAGGGCGAAGCGTCCCATCTTTCTTTTTTACAAAGATGAATCCTGCTCCGGCGGGAGAGGTGAACTTCCGGATGAAGCCTTTTTTTAAGGTTTTCTGTGATATACTCCGACATAGCCTCCGTCTCAGGCAGGGACAATGGATATGACCTGGCTTTAGGAAAAGGGGCACCCGGAATTAAGTAAATCGGGCAGTCAAAAGAGCGATGAGGGGGAAGCTCTTCGGATTTGGCCTTACTGAAGACATCCAGGAAGTCTGAATAAACATCTGGTAAGGTGGCGCCCTGCGGGGAATGGGTCTCCAATACGGCCAGTACCGCAGCGAGCTGAGAAGAGGATTCCACCTGGGAGGATCTCCGTTGTACGGGAAACTCGGCAGTACAATCAATGAAGGGATTGTGTAGTTGCAGCTATGGTAAACCCAGGATGATTTGAACCGAAGGGGACTGGATGACATCAACAGAAATGAGCTCTAAATGTCCATCCTTCATAGAAAGCTCAATAGGAAGTGTCTCCAAAGAAATATAGGCTGGCTGCAGGGGTCGTCCATCGATAGCCTCCAATCCGACTGGAAAGGCCTTCCTCTGGAGTGGAATATTGTGCTCGACAGCAAAAGCCTGGTTAATGAAATTCCCTCCGCACCAGAGTCGAGGAAGGCCAGAGCGGGAGTTTTGGTGCTGGCATACTTGAGAAGAACAGGCAGTAGGAGGTGTTTGGGAAGGACCTGTGTGGGAGAGGGAGAAGAAGAGATGGTACCCAGAGAGATTCCCTCGTACCTCACTGGGCATTGGCGTTTCCCGGCCTCAAGGAACAATGCAGCAGGATGTGCCCAGGAGATCCATAAAAGAAGCACAGGCCTTCGTTTCTCCGACGTACTCTCTCCATGGAAGGAAGTAGACGACTGCCCAGTTGCATAGGTTCTGGAGCTTCCAATGCTGGTAGAACAGTAGGATACCTGAAATAGAAGATAAAGAAACAGAGGGACGAAGACGTTGAGGTTCAGTCCGCCTGTCCAGAAGTCTTTGATCCACTTTGATGCACAAAGCGATTAGGGCCTCCAGTGAGGATGGCCTTTCACGAGCCGCCAGCTCGTCCTTTAAGGATTCCGAAAGTCCCTGCCAGAACGCTGCGGAGAGTGCCCCATCGTTCCAATCAGTCTCAGCCGCGATAGTCCGGAACTCCAGAGCGTAACGTGCCACTGGTCTCCGACCCTGCGTAATGTGGAACAAGGAGGAAGCAGCCATATCACTACGTCCCAGGGTGTCAAAGACTAAATGGAATTCTCTTTTAAAGTTAGGGAAGTTGTAGGTGAGTTCAGGCTTCAGCTCCCAGATAGGTGAAGCCCAGGCCAGGGCGTCCCCAGTAAGAAGGGAGAAAACATAAGCTACTTTGGTACGATCTGTGGGGAAGCGAGAGGGTGACAGTTCAAATTGTATCTCGCACGGATTTAAAAAACCACGGCATCCAAGTGGATCCCCCGCATATTTATTGGGCGTAGGGATACGTAACTCCGAAGGGCCCGTTCCTTCATGGGAGACAGTGGGAGGGATAACGGAGCTGGAGACATTAAGCTGGGGAGCTGAGAGGTTAGGGTAGCAACCTGTTGGCTAAGTGCAGTAACCTGGTTGTCCAAAAAGGTAAAGTGTTTGGAGATGGTGGTTAGGGTATCTTCCACCTCAGGGGGGTCTGGGTCTGTTGGGCTCTGCATAATGTAACGCTCGGCCTGCCCACAAGCCAGACGAGACCCCGGGACTGAGGTGGAAAGGGATAATACCACACACCTAACAGTAAATGGGGGCACAGCCGGAGTGTGGAAGTAGCGAAGATGGTCCGGGTAACAATAATAGAAAGAGTACCGTACTTGCCAACTCCAGCGGTGGTAGGTATAGTCCGTAAGCCAATGGTCGTGGAATGGAGAGAGCAGCGTAGTTGAGTGTCCATAAGCCTGGGTCGTGGAGTGGAGAGAGCAGCGAAGTAGATTGTCCATAAGCCGTATCCAAGGGATATAGAAGTCTGCGAGGTAAAGAGTCCAATGCCAAGTCCAAGGGTACCAGAGAGCAGCATAAACGACGTCCAAAGCCAAAAGTCAATATCCAGGGAGGTCATCAGAATATCCAGGGACAGGAACAGGGACTGAAAGACAAAAGGGGCCAGGCAACAGCAGACAGCACCAAGGTACAGAAGCTATGCAGAGCAAGGAGGTAATGGTGAAGGGAGACTAAATAGGGGGTTGGGACCTATCAGAGGAAGGGGAGGAATGGAGGAGTGGTCAGAGGAAGGACCTGATAGGAGGGAAGTGTTTGGGAAGCTGGGGCCTATTGGAGCAAGGGGAGGAACGGAGGAGCGGCCCGGGGGAGGACCTGATAGGGGAAAGGTGTCTGGGTAGCTGGGGCCTGTCACAGCACGGGGAGGAGCGGCCCAGAGAAGAGCCTGATGGGAGAGAAGGGCCTGGGGGGCGGACCTGACGGGGAAGAGACAGGGAAGCGCGTTTAGTGTGCGCCGTGTCATCGGGGCGGAGTCAGGCGCCGGCGCCAGGAAATGGCAGCCTGGGTCCGCGCGCCCGTAAGGGTGACGTGCGACCCGGAAGTGTGGGGGCAGCGGGAGAGGGAGCCACAAGGAGCGAGGTACGCCGCCGGGGAGCCTGGGCGGCATGTAAGAGAGGTAAGGAGGCGCTGGCAGCGGGTATACCCGCAGCGCAGATCCTTACAATTACCCTTGGTAGACGTCCCATTTGAGAGGGTAGGAATGGATCTTATGGGTTCGTTAGAGCCCTCAGCGAATGGACATAGATTTATCCTTGTGGTGGACTATACAACCCTATATCCTGAGGCCTTTCCCCTGAGGTCGTTCTGGTAAAGAATGTAGCCAAGAAATTAGAAGAGTTATTTTCTAGGGTAGGGTTTCCAAAAGTGATATTGAAAGATCAAGGAGCCAACTTCATGTCCAAACTAATGCAGGGGGCCCTAAACGTATTGGACATGAAGTCGGTAAGGACGGATGGGTTGGTGGGAAGGTTCAACCAAACATTAAAATCCATAATTCAAAAATGAGTTACTTTGAATAAGAGATTTGGACGAACTGCTCCCATTTCTGCTTTTTGCCACTTGGGAAGTTCTCCACTCCTCTAAAGGGTTCTCCCCATTTTAGTTATTGTATGGTCGGAAAACTCAAGGTATCTTAGACCTTTTAAAATAATTCTGGGAGAAACAGCTATTCCTTTCTAAAAATGTGATACAATATGTAATTGATCTCAGGGATCTGCTAGAGTTAGTAGGTCACTTTGCAAGAAAAAAATTGCCAAACTCTCAGCATGCTCAGGAGAGATATTATAACCAGCATGCCAACCTAAGAGTGTTTCACCCCAGGGAGAGAGTAATTTTGTTACTTCCAGTAGTGAGAGTAATATTTTGGCAAAGTTGGAGAGGCCGTAAGAGGTTGTTATTGTTAATACGGAAAAAAACATTACAATGCAATCTGTTTATTTTAATATTTTCAACATAAGACAAAGATACCCAATGCTACATCCAATGTGACAAAAGGTCTGGGGGGATTCAGTATGGGCCTGGTGGGGGGAGGGTCAAATATGGGCCAGGGGGCTACATATATACATATATATATACATATATATACATATATATATATATACATATATATACATATATATATATATACATATACATATATATACATACATATATATACATATATATACATACAGTATATATACATATATATATATATATATATATATAAATATATATACATATACATATATATACATATACATATACATATACACATACATACATACATACATACATACATACATACATATATATATGGAAACAACAGAGGAAAAGCAACCTTTATATAGCACACGGACATAGATGAAAGTGTAACAAAAGAAATTTATTAAGGTGAATAAAACAGGGGATAAAGTTAAAAGGTGAGGGGGGCTTAACACTACCTAGACAATGTGGACCTGGAGGCAAGGGTCTAAATTAAGATCCAAAGCAAGACATGCACAGGACACAGGTGGCTTTGTCTAAGCACACCTGCGTGACAATCAACCTACACTGAGATCTTGTGACCACATATAAAATTATTATACCATATAATTAATGCAATGGTTACATGTTGTGGGTACACAAGTTGTGAAGGTAACAGAGTAAAAAATACGTCACCGCTCAGTATGTAGATGTCACAGGCAGAAAGGTAGGTCAAAACTCCATGTCAGGTGGAAAAAGGTAGGAGCCCCCCTCAGCAAGACTCCCACTCCAACGCGTTTCGACGAGAAACTGTCTTCTTCTGGGAGAGGTGAGGAGAGAAATGAGCTAGCATTTATAGTGAAAATCATAACAACAAAAATCGCGCCAAAAATTCAAGAATTGCAAGCAGCTGTGAGAGAAAGTAGTATCTGCAAACAAGGCAGCGTCATAGGGTCTGTTGTGCGAGGATTGCGCATCTCATTTTACTATTCTAATCACATGTGCACACTCTGGTCAGCCCCTATGTAAATTTAGTGATGATGCGTGTGACGTCATCGAGTCACGAGCGTCATAGCGCTTGGCCGTAATAGCACCTCCCACTGAAGCCTAAAGCAGCCGCAAGTAAGGGAGAGAATGGCAGAGGTACCAATTGCAAGAGACTGCCTGTAATGTCCTTGCTTGCCAGATCTAGGGGAAATGCGCATGACGTCATCACATTTTGTAACTCAATACATGCGGTTGTCATGGAACCGTGTAAACAAATAGAACGGGCGATCTTACACCAGATTAAGGTAAAAGGCACTCTATAAGGCCCTAGGCAATGAATAAAGAAAGCTGCTAATAAGAGAAACATTAAAAAGCATGCTGTCCTGAGTTAATAAAGAATATATATTTAAACATATATGCAACAAACATCAGTATGTTATATGTCTGTTGCTTAATCAGGGAAAATACATGCTTTATGGATGTCATTTGCCATTAGATCAAGTTACTCCACTCACACTGTGATGCGCAATCCTCGCACAACAGACCCTATGACGCTGCCATGTTTGCAGATACTCCTTTCTCTCACAGCTGCTTGCAATTCTTGCATTTTTGGCGCGATTTTTGTTGTTATGATTTTCACTATAAATGCTAGCTCATTTCTCTCCTCACCTCTCCCAGAAGAAGACAGTTTCTCGTCGAAACGCGTTGGAGTGGGAGTCTTGCTGAGGGGGGCCCCTACCTTTTTCCACCTGACATGGAGTTTTGACCTACCTTTCTGCCTGTGACATCTACATACTGAGCGGTGACGTATTTTTTACTCTGTTACCTTCACAACTTGTGTACCCACAACATGTAACCATTGCATTAATTATATGGTATAATAATTTTATATGTGGTCACAAGATCTCAGTGTAGGTTGATTGTTATACAGGTGTGCTTAGACAAAGCCACCTGTACCCTGTGCATGTCTTGCTTTGGATCTTAATTTAGACCCTTGCCTCCAGGGCCACATTGTCTAGGTAGTGTTGAGCCCCCTCACCTTTTAACTTTATCCCCTGTTTTATTCACCTTAATAAATTTCTTTTGTTACACTTTCATCTATGTCCGTGTGCTATTTAAAGGTTGCTTTTCCTCTGTTGTTTCCATATTCATTTAACCTTTAGCACCACTGTTTAGTCTTACAATATATGACTCATTTACAGGTGTTTTGGACACAATTTATTTAAGTGTAGAGCGATATTTCTGTGTGTCACAATATATATATAACAATACATATAAAACCCACCCAAATACATATAAAAAAAACCTCTATGCATCTAAAAAAAAAATACCCCAATGCATTTAAAAAAAGACACCAATACCCCAATACATCTACAAAAGACCCCAATACATCTAAAAAAGAGAACAATCTATTAAAAAAAAAAAAACAATACATATAAAAAATCTATTAACAAAAATAAAACAATACATATAAAAATACATATAAAAATACCCCAAGCCCCCCAATATATGTACAAATACCCCAAGCCCCTCAATACATATACAAAATACCCCCAAGCCCCCCAATACATATAAAAATTACCCCAAGCCCCTAAATACATATAAAAATACCCCCAAGCCCCTAAATACATATAAAAATACCCCCAAGCCCCTCAATACATAAAAAAATACCCCAACCCATATAAAAATACCTCCAAGCCCCACAATACATATAAAAATTCCCCCAAGTCCCCCAATACATATAAAAAAATACCCCAACCCATATAAAAATACTTCCAAGCCCCCCAATACATATAAAAATTCCCCCAAGCCTCCCCAATACATATACAAATACCCCAAGCCCCCCAATACATATACAAAATACCCCCAAGCCCTCCAATACATATAAAAATACCCCTAATCCCCCCAATACATATAAAATACCCCCAAGACCCTCAATACATATAAAAATACCCCCAAGCCCCTCAATACATATAAAAATACCCCAAGCCCCCAATACATATACAAATTCCCCCAAGCCCCCCCCAATACATATAAAAATACCCCAAGCCCCCAATACATATAAAAATACCCTCAAGCCCCCGAATACATATAAAAACACCCCCAAGCCCCCCAATACATGTACAAATACCCCTAAGCCCCCCAATACATGTAAAATACCCCCAATACCCTCAATACATATAAAAATACCCCCAAGCCCCCCAATACATATAAAAAAAACAAGCCCCTCAATACACATAAAAATACCCCCAAGCCCCCAATACATATATAAATTCCCCCAAGCCCCCCAATACATATAAAAATACCCCAAGCCCCCAATACATGTAAAAATACCCCAAGCCCCCCAATACATATAAAAATACCCTCAAGCCCCTGAATACATATAAAATATCCCAAGCCCCCCAATATATGTACAAATACCCCCAAGCCCCTCAATACATATACAAAATACCCCCAAGCCCCCCAATACATATACAAATTACCAGATTCCCCTAAATACATATAAAAATACCCCCAAGCCCCTCAATACATATAAAAATACCCTCAAGCCCCCAATACATATACAAATTCCCCCAAGCCCCCCCCCAATACATATAAAAATACCCCAAGCCCCCAATACATATAAAAATACCCTCAAGCCCCCGAATACATATAAAAACACCCCCAAGCCCCCCAATACATGTACAAATACCCCTAAGCCCCCCAATACATATAAAATACCCCCAATACCCTCAATACATATAAAAATACCCCCAAGCCCCCCAATACATATAAAAAAACCAAGCCCCTCAATACATATAAAAATACCCCCAAGCCCCCAATACATATACAAATTCCCCCAAGCCCCCCAATACATATAAAAATACCCCAAGCCCCCAATACATGTAAAAATACCCCAAGCCCCCCAATACATATAAAAATACCCTCAAGCCCCTGAATACATATAAAATATCCCAAGCCCCCCAATATATGTACAAATACCCCCAAGCCCCTCAATACATATACAAAATACCCCCAAGCCCCCCAATACATATACAAATTACCCGATTCCCCTAAATACATATAAAAATACCCCCAAGCCCCTCAATACATATAAAAATACCCTCAAGCCCCCCAATACTTATAAAAATACTGACTTACCTTGGGTCAGGCCAGGCCCGGTGTCTGTGGGGTCTGCTGGCTGGGGGGGGGGGGGGGGGCGGTAGTCCGGCTCTGAAAATTTCCCCCAACCTCTGGCCAGGCCCGGCTGCTGTTCGTGGCCGGGCCCAGGCTCTCAGCTACCTGCAGGACCTTTCCTCTCTCTGTCCCACACAGCCCAGCTTCCACTGTCATTGCGCAATGGGACTCTCTGACGTCAGCGCACAGCACACCGGATGCTGGGCCAAGCTTATTTCCGGCGTGCTGACGTCAGCGTGGGACAGAGAGAGGAAAGGTCCTGCAAGCAGCTTAGAACTGGGGCCCAGCCACAACCAGCAACAGGGCCTGGCCAGAGGTCGGGGGAAATGTGCAGCACCGGCCGGCCAAGGCCCCCCCAGCCAGTGGGCCTGGGACACCAGCCCTGGCAGATCCCCCCTGTTAGCGGCCCTGATAGGACCTAATAGAGCTTGTTGACCAGTTTAAGGATGTGTTTTCAGAAAAATCAGGGAAAACGCTGATTTCCCATAAAATCATAACTGAGTGGTCTTGCCCATACAGGCTACCTGAGGGCAGGAAGGACATAAACAGGAAAGAAGTCCAGGAAATTGTAATATTACAGTTATAAAAAAGTCCCATAGTAACTGTTGCAGTCCCCTTGTTCTAGTACCCAGTATGGGAAAGTACTGTTCTATGTACATCTAAGAAAGGTGAATATGGTCTTACTTGTTTGATGCATACCCTATGTCAAGTTTCCTGTTATTAGCTTTGTGGGTCTCACCTCATCTCAGCTCACCTCATCACAGCTAGTAACCTCTGTCTAATATAGACCTGGTACAATATTGCAAAGTATTGGAATAGGTGCAAAAGGGAGTTCTAGAGAACATGGTATAAAAAAAATATTATATCTTTATTACATCATATTAAAAACACTAAAAAAAAGTCCTTCTCAAGTCCTGCATTCTCAGCTAACATTATCAAAGTACACACAGCTGTAAACCATTCATTCTCTGGAAGTGTCTGTGCCCAACTACAATATAACATCAAAACTAACAAACCGTTTTACTTGTGGCATTATGGACAGTATATAAACTATTGGTACTGAATTGGTTATATAATTAAATGTCTTCGACAGATCACAGCTTAGGAAATATGTCTTCATTCTGAAGTCCTTGAGGTTATAGATCTGTGTCTGTTTCAGTTGCACAATTCCAATTTTCTTTTCTTCCCCCGACAAAATATATTTTTATGAAAGATCCTCTGAATTTAAGAAAAACCTTCTAGCAATATCTTGTTAAAAAATAGTGTTAAGAAATATTTCATCCATTGCATATGATTTTGATGTGAAGCAAACTGGTTCTTAGCACAGTAAACTGCAGATATCCAACAATCACGGTCTCTTATTACCTAACTATTTTTTCATTAGATTAAATGCAGTTTATTTTGTTGCCTAGATACCAAATTGGCTTACATTTAAGGGCTGAGTAGTACCTAAAGCACACCTGATTGTTGCTAAGACAACATTGCTAGATCTGCAAGAGAAATAGAAAGCAAACAGCGTAATTAGCCAACATTGGAATTTTGTTTATTTATTTTCCAGTATAAACCAAAACATACTCATCTGAATTGTTTTCTAAAAATAGTATGCAGCATATTTAATTTTATATTACTGTTATGATGCATCACAATCTGTTTTATATAAATAAATAAAGTATTTAACTTGTTTAATTCCAGCTACAAAATATATAAAGCAAGCTTCTGTGCTTCCAGCTGCTGATTTATCTGATTAAATAAGCCACCAAAACAAACATACACAACCACAACAGAGGTCACTTTCTTTTGTTCAAAGTGTTAGGGATCACACACACACACACACACACACACACACACACACACACACACACACACACACACACACACACACACACACACACACACACACACACACACACACACACACACACACACACACACACACACACACACACACTCATAATTACCTGTGGTGTAGAAAGTGAATTATTGTATAAGTGGTGAGAAGATACAATTCAATGTGACATAAATAAAGCAACAGTGTAAAGCAAACGTATCAAACCAGTCCCAATGATGTGTAATGAATATGAAGTCCAATCCGGAAAAAAGATTTCTTATGGAGTAGGATGCAAAAACTGAGTCACTGGTGTGACTCTGAGTGATCATACACGCACAGAATAGGCTATAAAATGTCTGGTCTCTTAAAGAATGGCACCTGAAAATTCTAGTGTTAAATTAAAGATTGAAGAAAGCAATTACTGTGAATGTCAGCAGCAAATGTTGTGCACAGCTGTAGCAAATATTAAGATGCCATTACTAAAAGCAAATAAAATATCATTTTATGCCCATGCTATATTTCTGGCAGTGTGTTCTTAACCTGAGGATTCCTGTCATATTTACAGTATGTGAGCACAAAATATGGTCAAATGAATTCTGGTAAAATTATTGATTTTCCATACAAATTAGGGGAAAAGTTAGTTGTCTATTTAAAAAAAGGTTGATAATTTATTTTTAAGTGAAATATGTGACTCACTGGATTGTAGTATCTGATGGTGGTGTGCCACATTAAGTACTTTATCTCTTTATTTATAGTGTACATTCTCACAGTGCACTGAGCTCTTGTCAGATTTTGCTCGGTTTGAAAGGGAAATATAGAAGGATGTTTACCTTTGCTGTTAAAAACTCTCGACTTAGGGCAAGATCCAAAGAGCTCCGTTTACTTAGGTTTATAACGTACAGTTATCAAAATCCATACCTGATGTTATGGTAACGCATATCCACAAAGCTTATTATATGCAAAAACAACACCCACCACATTAGCATTGGCTTAACGGCACTGCCTCATGTTAGCGTCATATAACATGACTTGCGTTAAGTCTTATCTAAAGGTTGGCATTAGCTCCCTCCAGACCATGAAATATGAGATGGTGGTGGGGAGGGTGTGAGGTGGGGGGAGAGCCTTTTCTTCACTAGAGGGTCAAGGGCTATATATACCTCCCCAAACACATATTTAGGCAACACATGGAGAGACATCTGAGCATAAAAAGAAACACATCTGAAGATACCTGTGGAATATGACTGTCTCACAGTTTAATCTGTAACTGTTACATAAGCCTATAATGTACATCTTCTCTAACTGTGCATGCAATGTATTGTATATAATGTATACCCTGTTCATTTATGTAACTGTATTTGTGTCACGGTTGTGCTCACCACAAACCTGGGTCGGACCGCGTGGCTGAGGTGGGGTTGTATAAGCACCGACCTTAGACCGCACAGGCTGATCCGGATTGCGCAGTTCGTAGTCGAACGTAGCAGGGTCGGGGCTGGAGACGGCAGCATCATCAGTGGACAAGCCATGGTCAGGACTGGAGAGATCAGGGTAAACATTATTCAATAACAGGAAAAGGGAGACCAAAAAGTGCACCAGCAAAAACGGAGCAGGAAGGACCCAAAACGAATAATTAATTAAAAGGGCACTTTAATGTGACAAGAGACCCATCCAACGCGTTTCGAACGTCACAGCGTTCTTTTTCAAGGATAAAACACAATGTAATAACATCCATTAAATACCCTCTCACCTGTGGGCCATTTCGCGCCAAAAAACGGAACATGATGATGTCATGACACTATGTGCGTCACAGCGCATGCGCAGAGCGACTCAGTGCCGGTCTAAGGGCAAACAAAAGTCCCATAGGCAGTGTGGCCATATTGGTTAAGGGCAAGCAATAGAATATCATAGACCCACTGATTACAATGAACATCCCCATGACGTATACACGCCGCGCTAATCACTGCGCATGCGCATCACGGCGATGCACATATCTAAAGAACTAAAATCAGAAAATTAAGAAAAAACAGAAAAAAGAAGGGAGCATCCTATTCATAAGGAACATATAAAAACAATAATGAAATAGATGACATCTTAAGCTAGTCATAAAAGGAAAAATAGGAGTATAAAACATATAACCACATACTTACAAAAAATAAAATAATTAGAACCATCTAAACCACATTAAGAAACATGAAAAACATGAAAATTATATAACATATAATGTATAATCTGGAACCTAGGAACCAGGGAAATGTGTCCAAATATAGTACATAAAAAACATCATATAATAAAGCTAAAATGAACACAAAACATAAAAAGACAAGTGTATTGTATACTATTTGAAACTTATAAGGGCTAATTTGATCAATCCATTTAACGTTAAGAAAAATTGACTTATGTAAACTAGCGTATTACAAAAAATAGGTTAGCTGCCAGTGAATATTATTATTAAGCAAAATTGACTTATGTAAAATGGCATATTACAAAAAATGGGTTAGCTGCCAGTCAATATTCAGACCCATAGGGAAGCGCGTTTGGAGAGTGAAGATCCAATACGCCTCCCTACGGTTCAGAAGGTTGACATGATCACCTCCTCTGGATTTACAGTTAACTAATTCAATGCCCAGGAAGGAAAAATTCCCTGTTCCTCCCTGACCACATTCTGTGAAGTGTTTGGAAACAGGATGATTAGTGTCCTTCAATCTTATGAGCCTTAAATGCTCTAATCGTTCTACCCACATATCTTTTGCCGCAACCACATGTTATGAGATAAACGACAAATTGACTTTTACAATTTATAAAACTGTTAATATAAAATTCCTTGTTTTTAACTTTATTCCCATCATGTGGCTGCGGCAAGACATATTGTAGAAAACTTTTCGCCGGCTTCATGTGTTTGCATATACTACAGGAGCCACATTTAAAGGAACCCCTGGTAACATAAGGTCTTACAGACCCAAGAGTAATAAGATCACTTGGTGAGACATAAGATCCAATTGTTCTCGCTCTACGGTATACAAAGGTAGGACCAGATTCAGCATATTTTTTAAGTACAGGGTCCATGGATAGGACATTCCAATGTTTGGAAATTATAGAATTCATTTTTCCACTTTGTTTGTTGAACTGTGAAATAAAAGTAGGACATTTATTTTTAGAATTTACCAATCCATGTGTACCCTGTTTATTGATATGTGTATCCTTGTTGTTACCAAGATGAGAATCCCCAGTGGGATATGCGGGCAATAATGACACCCTCTCTGTTTGTACTGCATTATCAAAAGCAACTGCTATATGGGATTTAGGATATCCCCTATCCAAAAACCTTTTTGTCAGATCCTCAGACTGAGAAAGAAAACTACCAAGTGTAGAGCAGTTTCTTCTATAATATGAGATGGATGGCAGCTGTCCGCCCTAAGGAATGTATTTCTTGCATTTAATTTCCTATAGACATCAGTTTGGATTGTTTTGTCAATATCCACAAATAATTGTAGATCCAGAAATTCAATGTGATGAAAATGAAAATTTAACGTAAATTTTAGGTTGTATATATTATCATTAAGATAAGAAACATAAGCTTGAAGTGTAGTGACATCCCCTTTCCAAATAATAATTAAATCATCCACAAACCTTTTGTAAAAAACAATATTGTGACGAAAGGAATTAGTGCTCGAAAATATTAAAAGTGCTTCCCACCACCCCATAAATAAATTTGCAAAAGAAGGAGCAAAGCTCGTGCCCATAGCAGTGCCAATTAATTGGAAATAAAGCTTATGATTAAATGTGAAAAAGTTGTGGGTGAGCAAAAAATGAATAGCGTCCAAAATAAAAGCCGACTGAAAGATTGAAATTTCTGGTATCTCAATAAATTGGCGAACAGCTGCCATCCCATGATCATGCTGTATAACTAAATACAGAGACGTAACATTAAGTGTTACCCACAAATAATGGTTGTCCCAATTGACATTTTTGATCTGATCAAGAAGATCACCAGAGTCCCGTATAAATGAGGGCAATTTCCTAACGAATGGTTGAAGGAAACCATTTACATATCTTAACAGACCATCTCCCAAAGATCCTATACTAGAGACAATTGGACGACCAGGAGGGTCGACCAATGTCTTGTGGATCTTTGGGAGATGGTGGAAGATAGGAATAATGGGATGTGATGTATGATATATTTAACCTCTTCTTTGGACAAATCCTTCATAATAACACCTGAGTCAACCAGTTCAGTAAGGACATCCAAGAAGTGCGGAGTGGGATCGGCGGGTAGTACACGGTAGGACAGGACATCATCAAGTTGGCGTAATGCCTCCCTGACGTAACCGTCTCTACTCTGCACCACCACTGCACCACCCTTGTCCGCACTCTTAATGACCAAAGCAAGATTACTTTTCAAAGATTTTAAAGCTAAACGTTCACTTTGATTCAAATTGTCATGATCTATACGTAAAAAGGAAAATCCCTGAGCTAGAAGACGAAGGTCCCTAATAACCAGATTTTCAAACATAGTTAGAAATTGACCCTTAACATGAGTGGGATAGAAGATAGAGCTCTTTTTTAGGCCCGAGTTCCATTCTGAAAAGGTAGGAATACTAATATCATCAGAAGTCTGCTCAGACAAAAGATCATTCATGTCTTGCAATGTACAAAAATCATTGAATGTGTGTAAAGCAATAGATACCGGAGGAACGGAGTGCGATGAGGGGACATCACTCTCGATAACACATGGATTGGTAAATTCTAAAAATAAATGTCCTACTTTTATTTCACAGTTCAACAAACAAAGTGGAAAAATTAATTCTATAATTTCCAAACATTGGAATGTCCTATCCATGGACCCTGTACTTAAAAAATATGTTGAATCTGGTCCTACCTTTGTATACCGTAGAGCGAGAACAATTGGATCTTATGTCTCACCAAGTGATCTTATTACTCCTGGGTCTGTAAGACCTTATGTTACCAGGGGTTCCTTTAAATGTGGCTCCTGTAGTATATGCAAACACATGAAGCCGGCAAAAAGTTTTCTACAATATGTCTTGCCGCAGCCACATGATGGGAATAAAGTTAAAAACAAGGAATTTTATATTAACAGTTTTATAAATTGTAAAAGTAAATTTGTCGTTTATCTCATAACATGTGGTTACGGCAAAAGATATGTGGGTAGAACGATTAGAGCTCTTAAGGTCAGGATGTTAGAGCATTTAAGGCTCATAAGATTGAAGGACACTAATCATCCTGTTTCCAAACACTTCACAGAATGTGGTCAGGGAGGAACAGGGAATTTTTCCTTCCTGGGCATTGAATTAGTTAACTGTAAATCCAGAGGAGGTGATCATGTCAACCTTCTGAACTGTAGGGAGGCGTATTGGATCTTCACTCTCCAAACGCGCTTCCCTATGGGTCTGAATATTGACTGGCAGCTAACCCATTTTTTGTAATATGCTATTTTACATAAGTCAATTTTGCTTAATAATAATATTCACTGGTAGCTAACCTATTTTTTGTAATACGCTAGTTTACATAAGTCAATTTTTCTTAACGTTAAATGGATTGATCAAATTAGCCCTTATAAGTTTCAAATAGTATACAATACACTTGTCTTTTTATGTTTTGTGTTCATTTTAGCTTTATTATATGATGTTTTTTATGTACTATATTTGGACACATTTCCCTGGATCCTAGGTTCCAGATTATACATTATATGTTATATAATTTTCATGTTTTTCATGTTTCTTAATGTGGTTTAGATGGTTCTAATTATTTTATTTTTTGTAAGTATGTGGTTATATGTTTTATACTCCTATTTTTCCTTTTATTACTAGCTTAAGATGTCATCTATTTCATTATTGTTTTTATATGTTCCTTATGAATAGGATGCTCCCTTCTTTTTTCTGTTTTTTCTTAATTTTCTGATTTTAGTTCTTTAGATATGTGCATCGCCGTGATGCGCATGCGCAGTGATTAGCGCGGCGTGTATACGTCATGGGGATGTTCATTGTAATCAGTGGGTCTATGATATTCTATTGCTTGCCCTTAACCAATATGGCCACACTGCCTATGGGACTTTTTTTGCCCTTAGACCGGCACTGAGTCGCTCTGCGCATGCGCGGTGACGCGCGTAGCGTCATGACGTCATCATGTTCCGTTTTTTGGCGTGAAACGGCCCACAGGTAAGAGGTATTTAATGGATGTTATTACATTGTGTTTTATCCTTGAAAAAGAACGCTGTGACGTTCGAAACGCGTTGGATGGGTCTCTTGTCACATTAAAGTGCCCTTTTAATTAATTTTTCGTTTTGGTCCTTCCTGCTCTGTTTTTGCTGGTGCGCTTTTTGGTCTCCCTTTTCCTGTTATTGCATATCTATAGCTGCACAGCTTGCCTACCTACTACCAGGATGTGAGTATTGCTGATGTTCAGGGGAACCTGCCGATGAGACTGAGGGTGAGTGGGCTTGTACCATCTACTACCTGTCTTCAGGAGGATAGTACCCATACTATTGCACATTAAGTACTATGTTATTTTTATTAGTACCCTGGTTTAGTGGTTTGGCTTATTTTATTCATTGCACCTGCATTTGAGCGCTTTAGCCTACTTTCCATATAAACATTATTCAAGCAGGTGTTCGGCAACAGGTAATCAGAAGTTCCTCGCCTCAGTTTAGGAGCGTGAGCGCGGGCATGTGTTCTGCGCGTGAGACGACCACGGCCCATAGTAGTGGTCTCAGGAAAGGATAGGCAGACCGGAGTGGGCACGCTGCCAGGCAACACCAGTAAACCAGTGCTTCAGCGCAGGAGTCCCGAGCGGCCTGTGCAAGGAGAGAGAGAGAGCTACAGACCTCAGGACTCGTGATTGGCCTCTGCTAAGGGTAGGGCAGAAGACCACAGGAAGCAGGAGGATACACGGGAGGTACTCCGCTTCAGCACAGGAACCAGGACACGGCCTCTGCTATATAGAATGAGCAGCAGGCCCCAGGAACCAAACAGATAGACTCTGCAGAGAAAGGACAGCAAGCCTCAGGAAACCGGGAGCTGAAGTCAGCCCGCCACAGCGAGCGCTGCAGCCAAGCTAACTAACATCTCATTAAATCTCTGCATTAACTATAATTGACCTCTGTGAATTAATGCCTTAGAGCAGTGATTCTCAACCAGGGCTCCGCAGAACCCTGGGGCTCCGTGGAGCAGTCCCAAGGGTTCCGGCTAGCCACCTGAACTCACTGCGGCCCCTGGCTCTCCTCCATCCACTCTCCTCCTCCTTCCTCGGAGCACGCTCTAGCAGTCCGGCACTTCTGGCACCTGCTGCTATAGAGCGTGTGCAGTCCTCGCCGCCTCAAGCCTCCTGCTGCCTGATCCCTAGGCATATGGGATGGGAGAGGGAGATCTTGGCTTGTGAGCTATGGGGGGAGGGGGAGAGGGTGATCCGTGGTGTCAGCGGTGCTGCTGCAAGCTTTGCATGTGAGCTATGGGAAGGAGGAGAGGCTGCTTCTGCTGCAAACTGAGAGAGAGAGGGAGAGAGAGAGAAGGAGGGAGGGAGAAGGAGGGTGGCAGAGAGAGAGGAGGGAAAGCAAGAGAGAAGCAGGGGAGAGAGATAAGGAGGGAGAGAGAGAGGAGGGAGAGAGAGAAGGAGGGAGGGAGGGAGAGAGAGAAGGAGGGAGAGAGAGTGAGATAGATAGAGAGAGAGAGAGAGAAGGAGGGAGAAAGAGAAGAAGGGAGAGAGGAGAGAGAAGAGGTGGAGAGGGAGAGGAGAGAGAAGGAGAGAGGGGGGGAGAGAGAGAGAGGAGGGAGAGAGGAGCGAGAAGGAGGGAGAGATAGGGGAGAAGGAGAGAGAGAAGGAGGGAGAGAGAGAAGGAGGGAGGGAGGGAGAGAGAGAAGGAGGGAGGGAGGGAGAGAGAGAAGGAGGGAGAGAGAGTGAGATAGAAAGAGAGAGAAGGAGGGAGAAAGAGAAGAAGGGAGAGAGGAGAGAGAAGGAGGTGGCGAGGGAGAGGAGAGAGAAGGAGAGGGGGGGAGAGAGAGAGAGAGAGAGGAGGGAGAGAGGAGCGAGAAGGAGGGAGAGATAGGGGGAGAAGGAGAGAGAGAGATCGATCCCTGGGGGCTGATGTGAGGGGGGGATGTGATGTGAGATGCAGGGGGGGGGGTGATGTGAGATGCAGGGGGGGGGAGTGTGATGCGAGATGCAGGGGGGGTGATGTGAGATGCAGGGGGGCAGTGATGTGAGATGCAGGGGGGGAGTGATGTGATATGCAGGAGGGGGTGATGTGAGATGCAGGGGGGGGTGATTTGAGATGCAGGGGGGGTTATGTTTAAACCAAAATCCTTACATAATATATACACATTCTTTATTCAAAAGTATGAGTTAATTATTATGTATTACCCCTACTGCCTTACACGTCTATTTTGTGATTTACCCGTGTCAAACATATGTCAACCAGATAGGGGTTCCCCCAAATTTTTCGAAATACTTAAAGAGTTCCTCCAAACAAAAAAGGTTGGGAATCACTGCCTTAGAGCCTTATTCAATAGGATACATTGATTGGAATGTAAGATTTCAGCATATCACAGTATGATCGGCTGATTCGTATTGCTTGTGAATGTGGCTCAGTGTGCTGTCACTCAGCTAAACAAATGATGCTTTCAGCTTTTGGAATTAAGGGCCAGGACATAAAACTCCACTATAATTTACTGAACATATGTCCCGCGTGCTCATGAGTGAAAAAACGTAAAAGAAACTAGGATAAATCCAATCAATGATAATTTATTGCTCATAAAGTAGAAAAAATATATACAAGGAACATAAAGTACAGATATAGGGTCATTTACTGGTGCATTTGTCTCTCGGATAGCGTTTGCAGTCCCAACAATTTTTTCGGGTTTCTCACAGCTGACCTGCGAATGCGTCGTGGCTCAGAAAATAGAGTTTTAGGGTTGGTTGCAATACTCCGCAGAAATAATAGGAGGAACTAGTCTGCTACTGTGTCTTCAAAATCTAAATGCAATGTAACCCTTCCCATAACCCGTAACCCGTAACAGAAGGCGCTTCCCTTTAATTTGAGGAAAAGTGTGGTGGAAGAACTGAGGCTGAATGTCAATATATAACCCCTCTCGTTTTCAATGTCACCAAAGACGCCATCAGTGCACTTTTCCGGCATTATAGGTTGCATGGCAGGAGCTCTCAGAGTATTAACGAAGACTACTATTCCCGTTCATTTTGTACAATACGATATGATATGTAATGGTATTTAAATGTAACCCACCACTTACAGTATTCCTCTAAAAACTTTATATGGCTAAAATATATTTTAAAATATAAAATATTTTTTTTATTAGATTACAGTAAATGATTTGTGAAAAATACAACATACATTTCTTTGCTCTTCTTCCAAATGTACAATCTTCTTCAATCGGCATCTTTATCGGACTGGCTGTTTCTTGGACATTTTCACCTGTAAAAAGAGAATGCTGTATAGTAAGTCGAGAAGAAATACAGTAGTGTAGTCTATGAATTACATAATGTGGTATGTGTGTGTTTCTATGGGACCTGGTTAAAACACATATGCGTGTCATTAAATTTCTGCGCAGGCATATTTCTATGGAAACTGGCTGAAATGCATATGCGTGTCATCGAATTTCTGCACATACCAGCTTCTATGAAACCTGGTTGAAACGCATATGCGTGTCATTAAATTTCTGCACATGCGTGTTTCTATAGAACCTACGTGAAATGCATATTCATGTCATTGAATTTCTGCACAGCATGGGTATTAGTGGAATTGTCAAAAAAAATAGATGTGTAACAGCTTGCCAGGATACAACAATAGCACCATGGCGGAGATAACTTTTTTTTAATTTAAACAGACCCACAAAGTCCTAAATTTATATTTATCCAAATTATATTTCTGAGGATACAGCTACCTATACATGCTGCTCCCTGGCTGTGTTCCTCTCTGTTGCGTGCTGTTGGGAATGAGCCAATGACAGAGCAGCAGCAGCAGCAGATGGACTAACACTCCCAGAAGCCCCTGCTGTTGGAAAAGGGACACATGACAGGACAGCAAATGAGGGGATAGGAGTGCAGAGGTTGAGAGGTAAGTGAACCAGGAACTGGGGGGAAGAGAGAGAGGAGCAGGAAAAGAGAGCAGAGTTAGAGAGACCATGGAGAGAACAGCCCCCCTGTCTCTGAGAGCTGCGGCAACCTGGTAACCGGGCCCTGACTAGTACAACTCAGGGGATTTAACTGACTACATAGAGTAAGTAATAGACAGGCTCTCCAAGTGGTAACATAAAAACAAAAAAATGGGCGCAAAAAGAGAAATAACAAAAACTCAATTAGTATAACAAAATATAATTTATATGTCAAAAATGGAACATATAACACTCACATTAAAAGATGTAGATTAAAATGATCCAATCATCCGCACATCCACAGGGTCGGGCTCTGTTGACCAGAAGCCCCACAATCTCAAAAGTCCCCAGATGTTAAAGGGAATAATTCAGCTACTGTACAAAGGTGGTAATCAGCTACAAAGGTGGTAATTATAGGCTAAAGCAGTAAAATTCAGGGCATTATTGAAAACCCTGCTCTCTGATTGGTTACAATTCCGGGCATTATCCAATCAGTAATGTCCGGAATTTAAGCAGCAGAATGTGTAGTTTTCAATGTGTTTATTTCCAGCCAATCAGCTTTTAGAACAGCTGAGACAGGGCAGGGGATTCGACTGATTGAAGTAACAGATCTGAGACAGGGCAGGGGATTGGTCAGGACGTATCAGCCACGGGTTGACTCCTCCCCCTCCCGAGCTGACTGAGATTTTCTGAGCAGATTCAGTTGAAGAGGGGGGGGGGGGGGAGGAGAGAGTCTGCAAAGCAAAGAAGTAAGTGGCTGTCTGCAGTTTCTTTGTGAGTGTGTCAATAGCAGTGTGTGTGTGCTGTGCTGTTGTATATCTGTGTAGAGGTGCTGTGTGTGTGTGTCAGTAGCAGTGTTTATGGGTGTAACGTGTGTGTAGCAGCAGTTTGTGTGTGTGTGTGTGTGTGTGTGTGTGTGTAGAGGTGCTGTGTGTATGTTGTGTGTGTGTATGTTGTGTGTGTAGAGGTGCTGTGTTGTGTGTAGAGGTGCAGTGTTGTGTGTGTGTGTGTGTGTGTGGGTTGTGTGTAGAGGTGCTGTTTTGTGCTGTGTTGTGTGTAGAGGAAAGTGCAAAGGGAGTGAAACGTTTAGTAAGTGGCTGCATTTTTTATTGTGGCTGCAGTGTGTGTGTGTGTGTGTGTGTGTTGTGTTGTGCTGTTGTATGTGTAGCAGCAGTTTGTGTGTGTGTAGAGCTGATGTGTGTGTGTGTATAGAGCTCCAGTGTGTGTGTGTGTGTGTGTGTGTGTGTGTGTGTGTCAGTAGCAGTGTTTATGGGTGTAGCATGTGTGTTTAGCAGCAGAGTTTGTGTGTGTAGAGCTGTTTTGTTGTTTGTGTGTGTAGAGCTGCTGTGTTGTGTGTGTGTAGAGCTGCTGTGTTGTGTGTGTGTAGAGCTGCTGTGTTGTGTGTGTGTAGAGTTGCAGTGTTGTGTGTGTGTAGAGCTGCTGTGTGTAGAGGAGGTGCTGTATTGTGTGTCTAGAGCTCCAGTGTGTGTTTGTGTGTGTGTAGAGGTGCTGTGTTGTGTGTGGTTTGTGTGTGTGTGTGTGTGTGTGTGTGTGTGTGTGTGTGTGTGTGTGTGTGTGTGTGTGTGTGTGTGTGTGTGTGTGTGTGTGTGTGTGTGTGTGTGTGTGTGTAGCAGCAGTTTGTGTGTGTTGAGCTGGTGTTTGTGTGTGTGTGTGTGTACACAGAGGGGCGGCAGTGTGTGATATAGATATCTGCAGTGTAAGCGTATATAGAGGTAGTGTAGCCCCTCTTCCCGGGGCCAATCACAGATTGCCCCCCCTCCCTCTGTACTAGGGTCTGGCTACGTGTATATGGGTGGTGCATACCTGCTGGCAACAGGAGGGCCTGAGACTCCCGCGATGGTATGGGGGATGACAGGACTAGGTTACTGGGGTGAATGCCTCTGTCTCATTAATGGTGCAATGCCTCCATCTCTGGTAGCCCCAAGGATGAGTGGGGGAATCCTTCCAGAGAGTCCCCCACTCAGGGACGAGAGATTCCAGTCTCACACAGTCTCTTAAAAGCAGCAGCAGCTCTTTATTGTCACAGCAGTAGCAGGGATAACAGCAGGATCACAGTCAGGTACAGATTGTCTTTCTCCTCCAACTTGCTCTCCCTCAGGATGGTATCTTTGTTCCCTGCCACCACCCCAGGCCACGGGCACCCAGGGTGGGGCTAGCTCTTCCCTCACCCCCTAAACAGGGTGAGAGTTATTGGTCCACCTATAGCTCACTATATTTCTAGCAGCTCTAATCATAGGCCGCAGAACCTCCTTCTCCAGCTGTGCACTCCATGCACTTCTAACACTCAACTCTCAACACACAGGAACTCACTAAATAGGCTGTGCACTGCCCTTTATGACTTTGGCAGGCGCCTCGCCTGTGTCTCTTGCCTTAGACACAGAGTCAGGCCTACCTCCACCACTCAGGGCAGGGCTTGAAGTGGGGGAAACCCATGATAACTACTGGAAGCCTGCCCTTACCAGGGCTTATACCAACAGGAGGAAAGACATATAGCCCAATTTCTTACCAGGGCTACACTCTCCCTCAGGTGGAATCCAATGGTCCCCACTTGGACCTAATTTACGCACCATCCTGCAGGCGAACAATCTGTGGATACAAACACAAGTTAATCAGTGTACACAGCAGATGGCGAATCAATGATGAGGTACCTCCCAACATGGAGAACCCAACTAATAATAATGACGAGGGTCAGGTTTCCTAACTTCCCGCCCATTGTGGTCTATAACCTTAATGTAATAGGGCTGTACCGACCCATACTCCGGCCTATACACCACACTATTCATGTAAATGCTTCGCCCGGTACTCTATGCTCTTATGACATCGCATACTTTATCCTCATTGTAATAGGCGGCCCTACCAAACTTAGTTCGTAGGTACTCCATGACAGCTTCAGGGAGCCAGGTATCTCTCTGCTCCTCTATTTCCTGCATAATTGGCTCAGGTACATAGGGGAATTCATAGCCATGGGATTGCCTGTACCTGGCCACTATGGCCCTGTCTGCTCTACTTAGCTTTATCAACCTTCGGTCTCCTGCCCTGCTTGGCAGTACCCAAAACTGAGGCTCCTCTGGGGCAACATCATCATACAAAATGGCGGGGCCTTTGGGAATTATTATCTTCTGCTCAATTTCCATATAACTTTTTTCTTGCTCATCAGCAACCTCCTGGGGAGAAAAGGTGCCTACAGCCCACCAATGATCCACTACACTGTTTTTGATAAGCAGGAACCGAGAACGGTCCATAACCTTATGGTACCCTGTGAACAGCGGTGCCCACCACTTATCCTGGTGCTCATATCCGGATACTACCCTCATATCTGTGCCAGATTCCATCTGTGAGGACACACCTAACGTCACGGCCTCAGTAGAGGGTGAGACTTTGTGTCCACCTCGTATCACATTTGTGTAGACCGTGGGATTCATTTTATGTACTACCGGACTCACGGGACCCGCTTCTTCAGCTGTCTGGGACCCTCGGGCCCTACCTCTAGGTACAGGAGAAAATGCAACAGGGTTAGACACACCTATCATACTAGAATATGGTATCTCCCCATCAGACCCTTCATCACTGAGTTCCCAATCCCTCCAATCTTTGGAATATTTGGGCGTCTTGGTCATCTTATCCCCACTAGGACCGGTGACATGACAGGGCAGGGGCAGTGGCCGGTGCAATGGCGCTAGGGCTGGGGACCAGGGGATCAGCAATGTCCTGCAAAGTGTCTCTGAGTCGGGCAATGCCACGACCGGTGGGCATCTTATGACTTGCCCTTTCCGCCGCGCATCGTGCTCCTCTTTTGGCGACTTGGGCCTTGAGTGTCTCGAATGCTGCCTCCATTCCCGCTCTCCTCCTTGAAGAGAACAAAGCTTCCGTGCCTCTGCGCCAGGGGAACCCGGAAGTGATGTCATCGCTGGTGGCCGCGGAATCTCCATCCGCTCCGTGGCCTCACACCGGAAGTGCGTCGAGGACCGGAAGGGGCGGTGGTGGACCATCCGGGTCGCGGATGGGCAGGAAGGCCGCAAGCCTTTCTCTTTCTGCAGGTTCCGTCTTCTCCTGGTGGGAGTAAGGGGGTGGGGGCATTTCTTTACCGCTCCGCTGCCGGCTGATGCTTGTACGTTCCTCCGGAGCCGTCACGGGTCCCATCTCCGCCGCACTGGGAGTCGACCCGGCCGGGGGACTTCTACGTAGCTCAGATCGCACCAGCGCTCGCCGTCGGGGGGTCTCCGGACTCGTCTGCTCCTTCTCACCGGTAAGTGGAATGCCATCTTTATTACAGCTGGGGTGGTTCGCCAGTAGGTGCATCGCCACCGATGATAGGCTGTCTCCTTCCTCCGAAGATGACTTTAACGGTTCCTCCGCTTGGGAGTCACCTTGAGCTCTTGCGGCACCGCCAGTGGGTAGTGGTACGAAACGGGCCCACTCCGGTACCTCCACTGCGGTCGCGCTCTCTGCCGGGACATCTCTTGTTGGCTTGGCCTCGGTTCCCACCTCAGGGGTGACATAGGGAACCAGGACAGCCTTCTCCTTCTCCTCCGCCACCTCCGTAAGAGTTCCTGGAGAGGCACCCCGCGGGGTCTTGATCATAGGCCATGGTTTGACAGGCCACAAATAGAACGTGCCACATTGAGGGCATCGTGCTGTCGTACTCGGTCCGGGTGTCCGACAGCGTACACACAGGCACCGGAGATACTCTCGGCCCTCAACCTCCACAACCAGGAAGCCTGGGAACTGATAAGGGGTCACATTCAAATCAGCCATCTTTTGCGCAGGGGTTGAGAAGTTCAGCTCACTCTTAGCTCCTTCTCCTTCAATAGTCAAGCTGAAGTGAAGTTCCTCACTCACACTTCCTGTCCCTCCTTTCTCCGGAGAGGACAACTCTGATTGGCTCTTGTCGTGCCCCCTCCCTCTGGTGGAAACAAGAGGAGGGGCACTCTCTCACTCTGCGTGACGTGGCCAGTCACTGCACAGGTGGGCATGCTTTCGGCTTTCGCGCCGCTCCGCTCTGTCTGCTGAGGATCTGGGTTTCGCGCCAAACCCCTCCACATCTCTCGCCACATATTTTGCACAGTCTCTTTACACACAGCACGTGCGCGCTCCAGGCTCGGCGGGAACTGTCATTTTGGATCGGCTGCAACTCGTGTGGTATTGAATGATGCTGCTGTCGCCATTATAACCTCCTCCATGCCCCGCAGAGCAGATGTATCTCTGGCCGCCATCTTTAATGAGCCCCACTAAGCCCACAATAGCGCTACTCCCAATGTCTACCTTGCAACACGTTCCTAGACACTGACTGTTCTCTCTGATGCTCTCTGGTGCTCTCTGGTGCTTTAACCCACAAATATGATGTATGGCATACCCCAGGCTAGGCAGAACTCCTTCTTAGTACACAGCACTCGCTGACAGTTCCTACAAGTACTCTGTGGTGGATTTTCTAGGTGCTGGCTAGGGTACTAGGCATCTCCTAAGTACTGGGCGTCTCCTACTGTTGGCCACTCATAGTGTGGACCCTGGGCCATGGTCCCTGGACTAGTTAACATGCTAACCCCCCCGGTTGCCTCACACTATCTGCCTCAAGGGACTAGAACAGCTATAGCCATGCACCCAAATTTACAACACCCTCTTAGGGCACCCAGGGCATACTGTGCGAGAGTCCATGCTCTCCTGACTACCCTTGATATGCAATTGTGGGTACTTTCTGCAGCACTTGCTTGGAAGGTGTACTTAGCGCTTCCAGCTCTGCTTCACTGAAAACCTGTCCTGTTTGATCTCAGCAGCGCCTCCAATGTAACCCCTCTTCCCAGGGCCAATCGCAGATTGCCCCCCCCCTCTGTACTAGGGTCTGGCTACATGTATATGGGTGGTGCATACCTGCTGGCAACAGGAGGGCCTGAGACTCCCGCGATGGTATGGGGGATGACAGGACTAGGTTACTGGGGTGAATGCCTCCGTCTCATTTAATGGTGCAATGCCTCCATCTCTGGTAAGCCCCAAGGATGAGGGGTGGAATCCTTCCAGAAGTCCTCCACTCAGGGACGAGAGATTTCAGTCTCACATAGGGCCTCATGCAGTAAGCGACGAATATGTGAAATCGGCAAGCTTACCGATTAGTCATGTTATTGGCGATTTTTCCTCTCCGTATGCAGTAAGTGCCGAATACATTCAAAATCAATGCGAAAACAAATCCGCCCACTCTCACGATGATTAGCCGATCACACACAGGTGTATCGGCGTGCGTGGCGGGGTGCTGTTAGGTTGCCCAATCACAAATCTTGCTGAATCAGGCGAAACAAGCATGTATTGGATAGCGCGCCATATTTAAAGGCAACGTGTACTGCTAATCATTCTCTGTGTTGTTGGGAGTGAGAGAGAGAGAGACGCACAGAGCTTGGTGATTTAAGATTTGCATATTGACTGAGAGACTTGTTGTGTATTGGGAAAGCTTTGTCCTTTGTTGTTTTGTTTACATCTTTGTCTTGTTTTATATGTGGAAGTGTTTCGTGTGATTGGCTGTACATTTGTTGTCTGTTTTTTGTGAGTGCTGTAAGTATGCCCGCAAAGCGTGGGAAGAGTGATGCTGGTGGGAGTGGGAGTGCTACTCGTGCGAGTACGCGTCGGAGTGAACGTACTGTTCAGGGGAGTGATGTTGCTGAGAGTGCGAGTGGTGTTGCAGGGAGTGGGAGTGCTGGTGCTGCGAGTGGTGTTGCTGGGAGTGGGAGTGCTGGTGCTGGGAGTGTGAGTGCTGTTGCTGGGAGTGTGAGTGCTGTTGCTGGGAGTGGGAGTGCTGTTGCTGGGAGTGGGAGTGCTGTTGCTGGGAGTGGGAGTGCTGGTGCTGGGAGTGGGAGTGCTGGTGCTAGGAGTGGGAGTGCTGGTGCTGGGAGTGGGAGTGCTGGTGCTGGGAGTGCTGCTGGTGGCGCAGTTGCTGATGGGGTGTCTGGTGGTGGCGTGCTTGCTGGTGGCCAGCTTTTGGAGGCTCTTCCATTGGAAGAAGGAGAGTCCAGTCAGCACCAGCCAAGCTCTGACCCTAAACCTGCTCGGAAGAAACGTGTGGAGAAGCCACGTAATCCTCGCTTCAATGACCAGGAAAATACAGCTCTTGTCACTGGGATTCTGGAGCACTATGACAGTATCTATGGACATTTACTAGGTAAGTGTACCTTTACATTTATTATTCAAATACATGTGATCCTAGGTCATCTGAGTTTTGTTCATATGCAAATATGGGTTAAGATATATCTTTCTATGTTAATTAGTGTAGAAACACAGCTTTTTATCATGCGTTACAAGGACAACTAAACACAGGCGGTCAATTTGCCATAACTGCATACAATATGAATGCAAGCTTGCTTACATGTATAGGTTTAGTAGTGAATGCTCATGTGCTTCACATATTACACCTAAAACAGCATGTTTGCTATCTCTTGGAACAGCTAGCAGTGTAGGAAACTGGTGCTTGTATTATTATTAATTAACCTCATATATTTTATATGTTTTTCAAGGGCGGACAAGTGCATCAAGCAGAAAAGAAATGTGGGACACAATAGTCATTGGTGTCAATGCGTGTGGGAATCATGTCAGGGACAAGCGGAATTGTCACAAGAGATTTGACGATATTAGGTCAAAATTAAAAAGGAAAATACAAGACCAACGCGTGCATGCTACTGGCACTGGAGGTGGGCCCACACCACAACGTCTGATAATAACTCCATTGGAGGAGCTGTTTCGGGGAAAATTACTTCCCGTAGTCGTGGAGGGATTGGCTGGTGACCGTGATATTGGAATTTATCCCTCACAATTTCCACCAGGTGAGAAATATTACTGTACTAGGCGTGTCGTTGTTTACAGTTATTTTGCATATTTACGCAGCTTTTTATAGTGTCTTCCCAATATAAACATACCTACATCTATATATGTATATGTCTGTTTCTCTCTGTCTCTCATATATATATATATATATATATATATATATATATATATATATATATATATATATATATATATGTGTGTGTGTGTCAAATTAGACATATCTGTTGTAGTCCTACTAAAAGCAGTAACTAATATACCACGTTGCATTGCGTGCTCATTTGCATGTGAATTCCCACAATGCTTTGCTGCATTGGAAGCAATTTATGGTGGGCGAAGATGGGGAACAACAGGGTAGCACACATGTGTAACACATGATAATGAGAAATTATTAGTAGCTACAGGTACAGAACATAAATATGTATAATATTATTGTGTATTTTATTTATTTTACTCCTACAAACACGACATTACTGCCTATTTTAAACATGCATCAAATATATTGCATGCAACGGCCTACAAACATCACTTGCACTAACACATCTATAGTTGTTTATGAAAAGGTCCATTTTTGCTTTATGTCATATACAGATAGCATAATGAGGCACACGTAGCATATGTTATGTCATTGTGTTCATAACTTAAACACTGCAGACGACTATTTAGCTCCTCTACCATTGTGTTAAAGCAGCTGCAATTAATATCTCATCACAGCATACACTTCAACAGAGGGGGTGGGGTTCAGCACACACACAAATTACAGGCTCATCTTAGGGTCAACTTAGTTCACACCATTTTCACCTGTTTGAAGTAATTGAAAGGTCTGGCTGATTAGGCTTTTTGGGGAAGGGAATACCGTTCTTACAACCTGACTAGCACAACTGAAGTTAATCACACTCATTTGAAAGCTTAACTCTAGCTACTAAATGCCCCAACAACTCATTAGTTATCAAACCGTACGTCACACATTAGTTCACTCATATCTATAGTTGAACTACTATCAACGACACATTATCACACACTGCATGTGTTGTCTTGTTGAGTGACAGCCACATTCAGGTGTGCCGCATCTTCTATTAATGTACCACACATATCCTGTACCAAAAACAAAACTTTTTGCAATATGACCACCTTCATGATAACCATTGTGAATGTTCATCTCATGATAGTTATGTACATTATGATACTGATATGACTACTCAACATATGATTTTTATGTACAAATTTAATCTATTTATCCTCACGCATTACTGCAGAAACATAGTATGTTGTATGTTAGGGAACTCAAAAGTTCTAAGTACACAGGCATGTACATTGTTATTACAACTATTTATGTTCACTTTCACAAACATTTTCGGTTAAGGAACTGATGCTGTTAGGTACTCATAAATACAGAACATACAATAAGTGTTTGTTCAATATTTACACATGTAAATGTAAAACTAATGTTATTGTTATATATAGTTGCCCCTGGAGGACATGTGTCACCTGAGATGGAACAAGTGTCTTCACCTGGGTCATGCAGCTCAACACACCTAGAAGGTGAGTGTATCAGTTGGTGGCCATATAATATGTGCACTTCTATATGTTATGTTGTCATG